>NC_088644.1:12404523-12414523 GCF_964019385.1 Sycon ciliatum
TTGTTCTCGTTATTGCCTAATGATTCTTGCCTCGTGGTGACAGCAACTTACTTACAAGTTATATTCATCAGTTTCCAGTCCACGATGGCTCCACTAGTGACTTCTGTACATACATGTACATTGTAGACACAATTGACAGTCTTCGTGATAGAGTGACTGAACTCGGCAATTGTGCCGCGACTCTGTACTGTGACCTAACTTTAATACTACACGACTAGTATAATCCCGGTGGTGGGCAGGCCTACAGACCTGGATTGGCAATTGTATGGAACGCAGAGGCAGGGTGATGTTCGATTGGCCATGATTCCCCTTTAGTTTAGGGTAAGGTAACATTACTGTACGACTGTAGCGCAGTGCATGCGTGTACATGTACTTCATGCGATGTCCCGGACTCGCTTCTGCCTCTCTCTCTGTCTCTGTCTCTCTCTCCCCTCCCCTTCTCCGTAACCATGGTAACCGCGCAGCATGGCTCTCATGGACGAGCAATGCGAACACTGTACTGCTGATGCTCCGCTGTTTGCTCTGTGCTCAGGCTGTAGCTAGCTGTTACTGTTAGTCTACATGTAAAATGAATTTGTAAACGTAGTTAATTTCTGGAAATGATTATTTTCTCCGGGACTTCATGTGAGCTTTTACCGGCAGTTGTTTGGCATTCTGATATATTCGGTCTCACGGCTTTGCCGACGTTTCGCAAGTAGTTCATCTCCGCTCGCAGATGTCATTTTCCATTCCCTAATGTAGCCGTCTCATGGTATTGTTCAGAAACTTCTGTGTTCTTCTGTCGATTGTCACACGAGGACATACTTGTTCGGGCCTTGCTCCGACTGTGTTGTCGGGTAATCTTCTTAGCCCAGTAAGTAGTGGAGTAACTTAGGGATTCCCGACGCATCGTCGTCGAACGGCACGCTTCCGTGTTAGCTTGTGTTGTTTTAGTTTGTTTTCCCGGTGCATTGAAAGACGCTAATTAGGGTGAAACGATGTGTGGTGCACCGAGGTGGCTCCTTTTCCCGTTCATCGTCTGCGCTATGGTGGTGTTTCTGTTCTGGTGGGAAGACACGTCGCGTGTCTACAGTGCAATATTCTGGTTACTCGTCAGTAAGCTGTTGGAACGCCAGGAGCCGGGATCCGTTGGTTTGGGCGTCGCAAAATGGCGCGCGGTAGCGTTGTCGGGCCAGACGGAGGCTCGCCGCTTTGCGGAGGACGCGACGGCGAAGTGCTGCTCCGGCCACGCTGATGTAGAGCAGCTGACACGAATGGAGAAAGACATACTGTTCTCTCGCATGGTTTATGATGATCGCCGCCGAATAGTACTCTGTTGCTTGACCTGGGTGCAGTGTTCAAACTGGAAAGCAGTGTTGAATGCATTTACATCTGGCAGTCCGTCCTGGCCCTTGCCACGCCAGCCACATCTACACAGCCCACCACCATACAAGCACATCAACTTTCTCAGTGGCCTAGCAGACGCTGATGCACTGCGAAGGCTGCAGGCTTACAAGAAGATCATACTTGTGAGGAATCCAGACGACCCGCTCTGGACGTATTAACATGATCTAGCCATACCAAGTCACGAGTTGGTTGCAGTTGCAGAGGTGCAGAGGTGCAGACCAGCAGAACAAGCAAACTTCATGATCGTGGAGACATAACCATGGTGATCTTATGGGGCTGTTTGGCAATAACCCACAGGACTCTTTCAGCTGGGGAAAACCTTACAAACAGTTTGGAGCTGTTAGACAATGACCCTCTTGTAATAATTATAGTACTAGGAAATCGTAGTGTGGAGCTTCATCACCTCATCAATTTAGCAGTGTTTATTTTATCACAGGTAGTGGCACCTATTTTACCTTCCTGGATCAATGCCGTTTGCTCCAGTTGTGAGTGGAAACATAAGGCCCTTCATGTGCTGTGGAGACCTTCTGGTAATTTCAACATCTTCCTGCTGTACTTATGCTGTGGGTATGTAATACAACATTTGCCTATACCACTGTGTGTTCATACATGACTTAAAATAATAGCCGGCTGGCATAGTATAATAACCTTTTTTTCTTCAGCTTTACAAAGACTATTTACCTCAAATGGTTCTTCACTTTCAGTATCACATTTTGTGGATTGAACTTGAAGATGACTCGCTGGTAGCGAGTCATCTTCGCTACCTATTTTACTACTACATGTTTTTTGTTTTGTTTTTTTTACTATGTTCACATTCCCAGCTCGAAAATACGTTGAAATCGGTACTACTACCGTGTTGACTTCTTGACAGAATACCCGTTGTAATAAGTTACAATGGTTCTGCACCAACCAATACCAGAATGAAATTTGCGTTTCCTTCCGAGCCTGGAGAATTACAGCTGCCGTTTACAGCTAACTTCTTCTTCTTCTTCTTCTTCGGTAACTACAAGTCATAATAAATATGAAAATGACTGTGAGAGTACAGTGTACATGTAGTAGAAACTTAGATCAGTTTCTCCAGTTGCAAGAACTGGATAGCTTCTGATGGTTGTGTGAGAATTGCCTCCCTGACAGATGTGAAGGTACATAGACGTGTACCTGCTCGACTGCTGTGTCTGGCAGGGCAAGCTAGCAGGAGGTGGGCAGCATCATCAACTGTTCCAGGACAGTGAGTGCAGTCGGGTGAAGGTGCCGCCTCAATCTGGAACAAGTACTTATTCAGCAGGCTGCAATGGCTAGTGAGCAGCTGATTGAGGATGGTGGTCTCATGCCGGGACGGAGGGCTGCGGAACTTGCTGGTGTTGAGTAATGGCCGGGGGTATGCGGTTGCAGACCGAATTGAAGCCTTGGCAGCTTGGATAGGTAGCTGAACCTGGGCCTGTACACACTGTGTTCCATTCCGCGCAAGGCGATCCGCCTTGTCATTGAGAGCAACACCGCAGTGGCTGCTGATCCAGACAAGGTTGATGGAATGAGCCTTCCGAGCAACCTCTGTCAGAGCATCGAACGCAGCAATGGTGTCTGGGCTGATCCTGTATGGGTCTCCACGGAGGGCATCTACGAGGGAGAGGCTGTCAGTGACCAGCACAACGTCCGTCTCCATGGTGGTAAGGTCGTAGACTGCCCTCAGGCCAGCTGCTGCTGCTGCTACTTCGGCAGTGAAGGATGTTGCGACAGCGCCAGCTGGTAGACACCCAGACAGTATCTCTGACCGCTGGGTTGCAGTGGTTTCCATGACAAGAAAACCACCTCCACCAGCGTTGGTGTCAGAGACACTGCCATCTGTCCAAATGTCTAGACGTCGCGAGGAACAACAGGAGCGATAGGCTTCCTCCAGGCATGCTAGTGCCTCTACAAGTCGTACAGTAGGAGGGTCAGACCGGTTTTTTTTTACAGCTGTTGCATGCCGTCATGAGGAGGACAGAATCATCACATTATACAATATCATGTTTAACACTTCAAAAAGAACAAATCCTTGGTGACAAGAGTGTGTAAACTGATTAGCGCATAGCACCTAGTTTCATATCATCTGTTGTTGGTACCGATGTCCAACTGTGTGCTTTCTGCTGCAGTGATGTCGGCTGAAGACTTTCTCTCGCATAATCAGTCTGTATCTCAGTGTTGATGCAAATCTACCAGCCAGTACCACCCATTCTCCAAAGTAGTAATTTGCACTTGATTAATGATGGCAAAGAGAAGCAATTATGTATTGCTCATCTCTTCCCTTAGGGAAGAAGCTGCTACCTGTACCTCACATTAGTACTCAGTGTAGATCGGAAATGTCAAGAAAATGACAAAAAGTCCCAAAAGCAAGAACATTTAATGCCACTTGAAGGAGAGAATCGAGGGTATATCAAGCCTAGAAGTTAATTACGTACGTGTAGAAAAATGACAGCCTACATTGCACATGCAGCACTGACAGAGGTTTCACTTGGTCTCAAGCATCGCCAGGTCGTGAGAACACGTGCCCCTGTAATGGTCGCCATTGCAGTTAGTACGAGCATAGTGACAGGTCAAGGAAAGACATGTGAGTGGCGCGTCTGTGCACATGTCAGAGGTGGATCAAGTCTGTTTGCTGTGAGCCTTTGCTAGAATTGAACAACAGGGGTGTCTCGCTGAATGTACCAGCACCGTCCAGTATGTCATCATCGTCATCATCCATATCGCCGTAAATGCTGAGATGTGAGGTCTGAGAACTGCGCCCACTCCTGCTGCCGCTACTACTACCCCTGCCATGTCTCCTGGTGTTCGAAGTGCCACTCGCACTGTCCAGGAGATAGTCTGTCATGGCCATTGCTGTGCGTCTACGCTTCTTTGTACGGACACGGCGGATCACCAGTAGAGCAACAACAATGATAACTACGGCACCGCCGGCGGCACAACCGGCAATCAAGCCAATACTGACACCTCCCTGGTTTGGCACGGATGTTTCGTTCTGCCGGCTTGTTGGCGAGGTGAAGGTACTGACGCTTGCTGAGTTTGGCTGACTGCGTTGGCTGACAACAGCAGCACCGGTCGACAGGCTGGCTGTGCTTTGCCGTGGTGTAGTTGCTCTTGATGGTGTTGACGTTGCGCCAGCTGTTGGTGGCACTGGTGCCGTCGATGTCTTTACTGCAGCCGAAGTCCTGGCATGTGACGTTGGTGAGGGTCTTGTAGTATGTGCAGAAGAAGTAGATGTTAACCAAGCTGCTGTTGTTGCTTCAGTTGTTGTCGATGCTTTTGTCGTTGCTTCAGTTGTTGCTGCTGTCGTTGCTCCTGACATTGCTGCTGTTGTTGCTGCTGTCGATGCTTTTGTTGTTGCTGCTGTCGTTGCTGCTGTAACTGTTGCAGTTGCCGTAGTTGTAGCCACTGTTGCCGAAGCCATGGGATTAGTCGATGGAGCTTGTGTAGCTGTGCTTGAGGTTGACAATGTGGAGGAGTTGGATGAAGCTGTTGGCATCATTGCTGATGTCACTGATGACCCAGAGTTAGTAGCCGTGGAGGAAGATTGAGGTATACTCGAGGTAAGCTGCGTTGCAGTACTCCTTGACACAGATGCTGCTGCCGTAGTGTGAAAAGTTGATGCATGGGTAGTTTCTGCTGACAGCGTTGACGACATTGTGTGGCTACCTAATGCAGTGGAAACTGAACCCGTGGAATAGTTCCTTGGTGCACGCGTTGTCACCACAGATTGTGGAGTTGTAGTGTTCGTCGAAGCTGTAGAGTTGGCTGTTGTATTAGAAACAGCAGATGATGTACTGGGATTCACTGTACTTGGCAAGCTTGTCAGGCTGTTGACCGATGCATTAACAGGTGTTGTTCCTGGTGGGGTACTACTAGTAACATTCATTGGTGGATTAGATGTAGTGGAAGCCGATGGTGTTGGCTGGTTTGTCACCTTTGTTTGCGTAGTGATAGTTGGTTGTGTGCCATTATTCGTCAGCACAGTTGTTGTCGCGGAAGCTGGAGGAGTGGGGAAACTCGCAGTTGCTGTCGCCATACTTGACTGTGAAGGGAAGCCTGGTGATCCGGTCGATGTTGTGCCCACTACCGCCCCTGTACTAGGTGACATCATCATAGTATTGGGTGACGCCACTACAGTGCTAGGCGACATCATCACAACACTGGACATAGTTTCAGTGCTGGATGGGATCACAGTGCTGGACGTCATCAGCACTGTGCCCGATGAAAGCATCGCTGTGCTAGGTGACACCATTACAGTGCTATGTGACATCATCACAGTGCTAGGTGACATCATCACAGTGCTAGGTGACATCATCGCGGGGCTAGGTGACATCATTACAGGGGTGGATGACATCATTACAGGGGTGGATGGCGACATCTCGACGGACTGAGGAAGCTGTGCAGAAGTGCTGTGCACACCAAGAGGCTGGGAATTGTATGCTGAAGCGCCAGTAGTCATGGTACTATGAACGGCATTTTTAGCTGTACTGGCCAGGGGCAACAACGTACCTGCTGACGGCATAGCATTGCCAGATGTGGCAGATAGCGTCATTGGCAATGCTATGGAAGGAAGTGCTGTCGGCATACTCACTACTGTTGATGATGTCATTGCTTTGCTAACAAGGACTGTGGACGACATAGACTGTGAAGTCATCACGGGTTGGTTAATGGCAGAAGAGGCCTGCACTGGAGGCAGATTTGTGGGAAATAGCGAAGCCGATGATGGCATAGGGGACTGACCTGATACTGACCGGCCAGGAGCAGCAGATGACATGGATGACGACATGGATGATGACATGGATGATGACATGGATGATGACATGGATGATGACATGGATGATGACATCGAGGAGCTGAATACTGGTTGGCTGTTGGCAGGGTATGAGGGCCCGGATATGGCGGAACTCAGGGGTGTTGAGGGTGATACAGGCGCAGGCATGGGTGTTTGAACTGGAGTTGGCACAGTGGCCTGCGCAGCCGTTTGAGTACTCGTTCCGCTGGGCAACATCACGCTACTTGACGAGATGACAGTGCTGGTCATTGTTGATGGCATATTGTTACCAGTGGCCACTGAGGTCCAGTCAGGTGCATAATCTGTCATAGTGCCATCACCAATACCGGTGCTCAGCTGGCTGCTCTCTGCTGTCGACATACTTGCTGCCATACTCATTCCGATGCCCCGAGAATGAGACACAGAAAAGACGTTTTCTTCAGATAATCCTTCTTGCCCGCAAGTGCTCTTCCAGTCGGGACAGCAAGCATTAGGCCCTTCTGCACACACACACACACACACACACACACACACACACACACACACACACACACACACGCGCGCGCACGCACGCACACACCACACATGATGGAGCAGCCATGCACCATTCCCTACTAGTATTATCGTGCATTGGTCAGGTTCAACCCACTATTGATGCATAATCATGATCTGCAAACATGTGAACTGGATCGCATTGGATTCATGCATGTGAAAGAAGATGACGGCCAGCATGGTGTATCTAGTCACATGCCTCTTGATCTTTTAAAAGGAAGAACTACGGGTCCTTAGATCTTAAAGAAGAAGAAAACGGTCGTTAATAATCACTCACCTGTGAACAAGTGACAAGTAGCATCACATTGGCAAGGTAAGGTGCTGCTAGCCTGTACAAAAGTACACTGTTCAGAAACAGAGCGATCAGCACACCATGGTCTTGGCGGAGGTGGTATCGATGCCACGCACACCGCATCGTAGTCATCGCAGCAATCGTCATTGGTCACAAGTTTGCAAGCGTGGTCACACCTGCACGCCGCTAGAGGGTCGCTGAACATACAGCCTTCGTTCGCACAGAGAGTTCTCGGGGGTGCTGTTGCCAGTGGCGTTGTAGGACGCGCTGTGGCTGTGCTACCAACTGTTGCTGGCGCAGTGGCTTGATTAGTGGCATTCGGTGCTGGACTCGCAGTTGCATTTGTGCACAAAGAAACGTAGTCTGGACAACATTTATCCGGCTCAACTGTGACAACCAAGTACAAAAAACACAATCATCAGTGAAGCCTGAACCACTCAGTTTATTGTAGAACGGAAAGGGGAAAATGGATACGAGTTAAGACTAACCCAACATCCGAGTTTAATCATTGTTACATGATCACCACTAGCTGTCTCCCACATTGTATAAGGATTGCACAGTATGCGTGAACAATGCGCCAGCTGAGCCTATCCTGCAGCCATTGGCCAGAGAATACCCAAGATATCGATTGAAAGCTGCCAACAACAAGGGGATTTGTGGCTTGGTGTTGCTGCCAGTACACGGGCCAAGTTTGTGGGGCAGTCAATTCGAGCGAACCTGTATCATAGTGTTGTTTGGGTTTTCCCCCTTATTCTCGCTCAATTTGATCTGCACCGCATTGTATCAGCCAGCACAGCCAGCACGAAAGAGACTGAAAGAGAAGACAACGCAAAGAAAGAGTGCAGCAAGTCGAGCATGTGATTTTTGTTCTGGCAGTAATGTCTACAAGTGGAGGTGTGGGCACGGTGCGGCAGCCATGACGCTGTGTGGCCACCCTACTGGCAGCCGACAAGGGACATCAATACCAGTCTCACGTTAAGTCCTTTATCAGGTGCAAGCCGTTTCATTCTCCTTTTGCGTTCCTGCATCATGTCACGGCCTGTGTGGATGTAGAAGGCTCTTTAGCCAGTCATCTGCATTGGCTGTGGCTGATACATGTACCTCTACTGCATTACCAGTGGCAGGAACTCAAGTACGGAGGATCGCACCTCCACTGAGTCCCGGTTATCACAAATCCCTGACTCGGTCACTATCACAAATCCCTGACTCGGTCACTCAGCCCGAGAATGTAGTTGTAAAATAAGTACTTTGCAACGCCCTGGCTCTGGCTGGCTCATCTCCATTTATCTGTATCCGAAGATCCCCCCCCCCCCCCCCCGCCCAACCTAAGGTGGCCAGAATCTGCATCTTGGGATGGGCAGAATCGACAAACGGGCCGGAACATACATGTACATATTAACGTTAGTGTAACACTTCTACTTCCCATTTGGTCATTTCATTCGACTGGACATCTGCATATTGTAGTTTTATCCGTCTCTGCATGCATGCATATTCACGCAGAATTAACGAAAATATGATCCAACAATTTGTCTGCCACTGGAAGTATTTAGCACGGCTCTTTTCTTACTATTTTCGGTCTACTTACCTCTGTGAGAAGTGCAGTCCGGTCCACACTGGCAAGTATGGAATGGATTGGTCGAGCGCACGCATTGCTCACCGGCCGGTCGATCTGAACAAAGTGACGGAACAGTAGGCGGTTCGACACACAGCGTCGTGTAGTCGAAGCAACAGTCGACCCTGGGCCTGGTGATACATGCCGAATCGCAGCTGCAGCGTCCGTGAGGATTCGAGTTGCCGCAACCTACGGACTCACACGAGAGCGGGCCGTCTCCTTGAGCGCCGACCAGACAGCAGAAAGCACATGCTAGGACGAGGAGAAACGAACGTCGTTGGTCCATGCTATTACTAGCTGCAAGTCGCACGGTGAGTTTACGACTCAGCATCGGTGATACTGAGATTGTTTACAGTCCCCACCATCGGTACTGCAATGTCGTCCACTTTACAGTCAATGCAGGCTTCAACCCCAACCACTGACCTGGTTGCTACTACATGTAGTAGTCAATCATCCAAAGAATCATCAAGGTAGCGAGCAAGAGCTGGCGGTAGCAGTCGCTAGAGCGCTTCAATGAAGCTGAAGAATTCGCAAAGAGAGAAAGTCTGCTATGTTCTTCTGATGTTCTTTATAACGAGGGTTTCGCGGCCATCAATCTTCTTTGTTTCGGAGGCACCGTCTTATCAATGATCGGTGCGTGAATAGCCGATAAGGCGCTGTGCTAATGGTGGATCAGACAGACACGTTGATCTACGCGGTAAGCTCCATTGTCCTGTCGAAACACGAATAAAAAATAGTTAGAAGCAGCGCTATTCTACAGGAAACGATATTCGATATCCAGATCCCCGTTTCCCCCCCCCCCGGTGGGCAGTAACAAAATCCCACTCCCAGCCCCATATCGTGTGCACCATGCCATGGCATGGCCCGGGCCGGGGCGAAGTCTTCACACAGCGTCGACATGATTGATGAGGGCTGCACTGGTCTACCAGCTGGCCAGGTCTACCACGTCTACCATGGTCTACCATGGTCTACCGCCCATGTAGTATGGCCGTAAACTACAGCACGCTCGCGTGTTCGGAACTAATAGTAGTAATACTTACTTACTTCCTGTCTTAGCTCAGTGCTAGTGAGCCACGGCGCAAGGACTTACACTTTTAAAAGTTACAGGGCCCACACTGCCACAGAGGCACAGTTGAAATGAGGGCACGGGGCTAGCTAGCTGTGGCCAGTGTGGGTTCCCTCGTGCATCCTGCATGTCTGCAATACACATGACAGCAGTGTCATGGACCGGTGCTGTCTGTTGTGTTGGCTATCATGGCAAGCTAGACAAAGACATAGGTCATGGCTGGACAGGAGAGAGTGGCCCATTGCCATTGGTCCTACCCATGATGGAGATCATGTCAATAATGGGCCCAGCATGATCTGCCACCCACACCAAGCAGGT
>NC_088644.1:12419523-12699523 GCF_964019385.1 Sycon ciliatum
CTTTTCGGGCTACTGAGGTAGCTTTATCAATGTCTGTGGCTTCCTTTATCTCGGGTACACGTGCAATACTCGTAACAGATAATGACTTGGCCAATGTGTCAATCGGCGAAAAGCCGAAAACCTACTTTCGGTGAGGATTATTTTCTCCAAATAACCGAGAATGTGAAGATCACAGATGACAACATGATCTTGCGCGATCGAGTTTTTGAGAAGTGCATCGTCGTCTTCATCAAAAGTGTGTTTTCTCTTACATGTATTCACTGATTGTGGGTTACTCAATTTTGCCAGTTTTCACTTGGCCTTTTCTGGCAATGGTAAATAATGCACAGGGTGTGGAAACCACGGCAACCGGCCTGGCTGGTCAGACACTGACAGAGCCACTTTTCAGGTAAGCAACTCTGCTCAGGTGCCAGGCGAGGCAGGCATGTGGTGTGGAGTTGTCGATATTAAAGGTGCAAGCGCACCCTCTTGGCAGCACCAGTTCGAATGTGCCGCAGCAGCAGCAGCAGTATTGCGGAATGGCGATTCCGCTTGGACTTTATCACCACAGAAGTAGGCATTGGATGTCACGCGAAAAAATAATGTAGATCTTCTCACCACGCAGAATGCAAGACTAAAAAAGATGAAAAAGGAATACAAAGTCAAATGAAGCTATGGATCCAGGTATCCTAGTAAGAATGTGTTTCGTGCAGAGAGCTTCAACATATTTTACATGCATTCCCGGAGAGGGAACCTCAAATTATTGGGAGTCCGTGAAAAGTAATTTGCAAACTATGTACATGGAGTCATAATACAAAAAAAAATGGTACAAAATAGAAAATCCTGATCAAGTTTGAAAATCCAATGAAGAACCAGTACAGTCGTGTAGCTGCATTTCTCTACACGGTATTAAGCACAGCGCCGGGTCCCCAGTTGCAGTCAATCGCTGCCAGGTATTGAGCACAGCGCCAGGTCCTAGGTGCAGTCAATCACTGGCACGTATTTACACAGCGAGGCAAGCCGCCTAGCGTCACTCTTCGTAGAGTCGCTTGGCAAACGACGGTGTGGCCTCCGTGAGAGGACCGTCCTCTTCGTCGCTGGAGTCCATGATACGTGCACGCTTTGTGCCCACACTGGCGTGCAGGCTATTGGCCACTGACTCCTCCTCCTCCTCCTCCTCATCATCATCTAAAGCAGGTCTGGAAGCAAAGCGTGGAGTCTGAGATTCAAGATCAACTTGGGTGCCGTTCTCAGTGGGATTATCTGAGTTATTGTCCAGTGCAGCAAATGCCGGGGTGTTCGACTCACCACCATCGATCTCCGAATGTCCGTTGGCCATGGAAGGGGTTTCGTCATCGCTGCTGTTGTCCGCAATCCGCGCATGGCGACTTGAAGCAAAAGCCGGAGTATGAGATCCACCGCCACCGTCATTGGAATGTCCCTCCGTTGACGGCATTTCTTCATCTTCTTCGCTGCTATCATCAGCAATGCGTGCATGACGTGACGTGGCAAAGGATGGCGTGTGGGATTCTCCAGCCTCGGCAGCATCGGAGTCATCATCCTCTGCTCCATTGGCACCCTGCTCGTTGCCGCTACCGCTATCGTCAGCAAAGCGAGCCTGACGTGCTCTGCTGTTCGTTCCCGATGTTGTGTGACGACGCATTGCCTTGGCGTTGCCAGCATTCTGCTGTTCTCCAGACCCATCCTCACTCCCCTCATCACTGCTGTCGTTTGCAATACGACTGCGTCGCCTGGACGCAAAGTTGGGAGTGTAGGACTCTGCGTTGTCATTTTCTACAGAGCCACCGCCAGCGTTAGTGTCCATGTCTTCATCCCGCTCTCCTTCACTGGAAGAAAAGTGGGCTGCAGACACGTCGATCTTCAGAGAAGATGCCTCGCAGTCATCATCAGAGGATGAGTCATCAGCATCAACACTGATGTCACTGTCAATCTCATCAGCACCATTGCTGGCCGGTGTTTTAGTACGACGGCCTCCACGCGGCTGATGCTGCTTTCGACTACGATTAGCTAATTGCTTAGGTGCCTTTGCAGCGGCAGGAGCAGCACTAGCATCAGCACCATCATCATTAGAAGATGAGTCATCGGCATCGACAATGATGTCACTGTCAACCTCATCACCGCCGGTACGCACAGGTGTCTTCGTTCGGCGACCTGCTCGTCGCTGTGCTGGTCTTCTTCTGCGACTGGACGTTTCCTGGGCTTGTGCTTCAGCAGGACTGCTGTCAGCATTGTCTGAGTCTGAGTCACCAGCATCAGCGATGATGTCGCTGTTATCAGCATCACTATCATTAGCATCAGTAGCAGTAGCGGCGCGGTGAGATGGTCTCTTGATGGGACCAGCACGCCGCCGCCTCCGATCACGGTTGGACTGCCGGGCGCTTGTCGACCCGGTGTCACTGTCACTGCCTCCACCGCTGCTTTCGTTCTCCGAGCCACTGGCTCGACGATCTCTCCTGCCTTCGGATCGAATGGGCAGAGCTGGAGGGAGCAAAACAAGAGGCCAGGTGCTCGTGGTCAACTGTGGTGTGTCAGCTGTGGTGGTGGTGGTGGTGGTGGTGGTGGTGGTGGTGGTGGTGTGTGTGTGTGTGTGTGTGTGTGTGTGTGTGTGCGTGTTTTATTCAGTAAAACACATCCTGATCTTCAGCGAATCCTAAACTTGCAGTAAAAGATGAGCAGAATTCAACCACTGCACAAAGCAAAAGCCCCCCCCCCCCCCCCCCGACATCCCCAATAAGCTCCTTTCATATACGGCTGAAGCACTGTAGACCAACTCTGCAGGACGGTCACCACACAAGGAAAATGTACACGTACCCGAGTCCACCTCGTTCTCCTCCAGCAAACCGGCGTCCGCTGCATTTTGAAGGCGTGCAAGGACGGTGTCGACATCATCGTCATCTGAGGAGGAGGAGGCTGACGCACCGCTCTCGACGATATCGTTGTCCGCCCACTGTGCAGACTTCTTTGCCTGAAGAGTACAGAGGAACATGTAGCAAGGTCATTATCGTGAGACACACGAGAAGATTTTCTGGGTAAGTGTTGTGCTCGGTGACCGCACAACCCTGAATCCACGTCACACGACTTGACGAGAAAGAGACAAAATCCGATTTGGTCTCACACCTGCAAAGCCCCCCCCCCCCCCCCCCCCCTGTCATGCTCGGGGAAACTCAGTTACTCCGTGTTGGCAAGCAGATCTTGACACTGACACTGCCGAAGCTATGATAACACATGTGGCCATTGTACTAAAGGGGAAGTCAGCAAACTGACTATTAGTTTGGCCGTCTATGCTTCCATGATCCATTCAACGAGTGCTGAAAAGCCGAAAACAAAGAGACTCATACCTGGGCTTCAGAGGCGGGTAACTTCCGATGCAGCTCCTTCCTGTCCGTCACAAGGCCCTGCTTCACGAGTTGATGGGAGATTTGACGCCGAGAGCGCTCCGGCTCTACTTCAAGCTCCACCAGAATGTCGCCAACCAGGTCAGCGGAGCCCTGGAAGCGCTCGTACAACTGGGCAAGCTGCTCTTGCTGTGCGTCTGTCCACGACTTCTGGGCTAGTATGCGCGATCTAGCAGAGACAACAGGGAGAGGAGAACAGAGTCGGATGAACCACCAAGCAGAGGAACACAGCGTCGGATGAGAAGCTGTGAGACTCGTAGGCTGAATTTGTGAATAAAACACGAGACACGGTGCTTTCTTCTTCAAGTAATGTAAGGAATGCACGGTGTCGTAGGGTTCCTTTCCCACCGGTCAGGTGTTTGTACGCCTATTATGTGTACTGTAAATGCTACGCAGAAAGAAAAGAGAAAAATTCTGTAGCGGCGTTTCACTTTGATGGTGGGTCTGATCTACTCATCTCTCACCGCTTTAGGAGCTGCATCCGTGCCTTGATCCTTGAGAGTGGCGGCGTTCCTACGCATGTCTAACTCAGTCTACCTGGGTCTCAACCGAACTGGGGAATTTCGTTTTGTTTGGGTTTCATGTTTATGCACGGTCATTAGGCAACTGGTGGATAACAACAAGTGACATGATTGATGAAGAGTCTTGACCAACCAGTTGCCCGCTGCTGGTGTATAAACGTGAAGCTCGGATTCACAACAAAATTTCCCTCTCTCCTTACCGTGTGAAACAGCTCTGTCTCAAGGCTGTGGAGCACTCTGCATGCTTATACTACAATGCACTTCAAAGTGCACTGCAATATTCATAAGTTGGAGGGTATCTGTGCTGCGCTGATGAGTTCAAAAAGAACGGAACAGCATGCTGTCCGCAGATTGAGTAAGTTGGAGGGTAATAGATTTATTAATAAATTATTATCAACAGCTCACCCATACCATTCTACAAGAGCATGTTTGGCGATTATTCGAATTGTTGTTGCCCTTCAGCACTAGTACATGACAAGTAGCTGGACACAAGACACGCACTGCTTGCCTTGCTCCTACAGCTGCCTACGTACAGTCAACCTTGCGAATACCGACCATCGGTCATGCATGAGAAAAGTGTCATTATTTGCAAGTTGTCGTTCTTCGTTGGGTTGAAGTATGCAGTGAAATTGTCACTACAGTAGGTCTGAGGAGTGTGTCGTTCTTCACAAGGACTGGTGTTGTCATACCCGAGGTCGTTATTCCTGGATTTGACTGTAGTCTGTAGAGTAGAACCTGGGTTAAGGGTCCACCTAACTCTGCGCGGACATAGCTGGACTCAGTTGTACAGGGATGGGCAAAAAGGTGTGCAAAACGACTTCTTGTGAGTAGATGGACCCCGGAAAAATAATTTGGAGGGAAAAAAGTTACGGCTTCCTCGGAAACCGACGGGGGACCCCCCCCCCTTGGGCCGGAAATTAAATCCCGGTATAAGGATCACCCGCATAATGTACATGCCAAGTGACCCCCCTCCCCCGGCTCCGAAGGATCACCCGCACAATGTACGTGCCAAGTGACCCCCCCCCTCCCCGGGCTCTGATCCCTAATCCGGTGTGACCCTTAACCCGGGTTCTACTCTACATGTACAGTCGAATGTCACTTATCCGGTCGCCAGTTATCCGAGCACGTCGGTTATCCGACAAGCCCGGGAGTGGTAATTTTATGACTCTCAACAGTAAAATTCTAATTTTGTTGTTGTTGTATATTATACGGTGTTTTATGCATTTACTTGAAGTCGATGTGGTCAAGAATGCTAACATGTATGTGTACATGAATATATTTGGGTATTGTGTACATAAATCAGTGAAATCCAGCCATATATGCACATAAAAAATGATATCAGTTATCCAACATATTCAGTTATCCAACATGCCTGATTCCCGAAGTGGTCGGATAAGTGACATTCGACTGTACTCACTTTGATGTTTGCATAGACCCGTATCCATTCTGCAGCTCGAAGACGGCCGCACCGTCCTTCCAGAACAGTGCCTCGGCGTACAGCACAGGATTGCTGGGCGCGCATTCAGTGAACTTTCTCACGATGTACACGGAGAACTTGTACAGCTCCTGGACACGGGGAAACAAAACGCAGCAGCAGCAGGATGACACATGGAAACGGTGCAAGCTAAGCAATACACGGCGGTTGATACAAAGCAGCAGACAATAGAGTAGACAATCGGATGACTTGATACGTCCACGAGATGGCTGTTTGCAAAGCAATAATGAAAATGTTCACTGCTCAAACAAGTAGTAGACCCAGGTGCTTGAAGTCCGGACATGGTACCCTAAGTTCGTACGCCCATAATTTCATGTTCTGTTATTGTATTCAATTCATTGCATTCCCAACTCATCACAAATATGGCCGAAAGCTCTGTCGCAATATTTAGTTCTGTTATTGTATTCGACTCAAATACTTTATGGAGGGGACAGTGTGATTATGTTCTCGTCGCGTAGCAATTTTCAGGGATCTACGATAAGCAGAAGGACCATACCACGCGAGTGGGTTTTCGAGTGTCCATACGAAATACAAATTGGGTTACATTTCATGCAAAAATCAACTTTACCAAGACCGATTTCGAACACAGCGTCAAACAGACCTTCACTCAATCATTAACCCTTTATGTACCAGCCATCTAATGTATGTAAGGGGCTATCGCAGCCAAAGAAGCAACCATGGTATGAAATCTAGACAACTTTTGTATATGCAAGTTGTGTTTTCCTGACTCCATATGTATCACTGCACCCAGGTACGCATGGATATTGGTACAGCATGCAGTAGTATATGAAGGCCATAGGTGGAATACCAAATATACGCGCCAATTGTGCATATTTCTGACCAACCAGGGTATCACAAACAAATAGACTGAGAATGAGTTTGTGCTCGTGTACTGGGAACATAGGGACAAAACAACCTCACAAGCGTTGTCTCAGTGCATGAAGAGTAACAACATACCAGGGAAATGGTCATATTGTCACACATTTGAGGTAAAACAATTGGTTCAAAATAATTGCAAATTTTGAATTCTTGTCTCAGATTCTAAATCTATATTTTTCTTCAGCTACTCACATCCAGCGTCAGGTAAGTGAAAGAGAAGACAAGAAGCAGTCGCCGGCTGGTGAATTACGCCTGCCTTGACGATTTTAGGCCATCGCTGCCCTCCCTCTCGCTCCTGTTTTGAGAGTGAATACTGCGATGGGATCAGCGATACAAATTTTCAATTTCGAGTCGCATTCCGCGATGATATCGCCACAGCCGATCTCTCCAATCGTCCACCACGTCTAGAAGACGTCGACATGACCTAGAACAAGCTACATCTTCGCTACAAGCAGAAAAACTGAGCGAGAACACGATCGAAACAGCGACAACTGTTTGCGCTGAAAAGCATACTTTTGAACGCGTTCGTTCTCCATACTTTCAAATGGCAACCTACCCATATCATACATCAAAATTTTCAGTGGGATCTCAGCTGTCAAGTGCAAAAAACCGCGGCTCGATCGGAGCTACGGCGGCGGGGAACGGCGCGCTTGATTGGAGTGCGGCGAACCGTACCATATGGTACGGTTCGAGATGGGGCTGGTACACAAAGGGTTAAAGGGGAACTTAAGGCAAAAATCAAAATTTCACCAGTTGTAGTCTTCGGGGTGCTGAGTCGAATGGTCTTGGTCCGAGAAAGCTGAGACGCTCCCTTCCTACTTTAATCCCAATCGAACTTGCGCACTTCCACCGAAACTGGGTGACTGCGCCCTACTAGATGGGGATTTGTATGCAAAATGTCACTAAAAGCGCCATTTCGTTCTTATAAAAGCACGGATGACCGCGATTGGCCCATATGTTGTAGTCTTTTGGACGCTGAGTCGACTGGTTTTGGTCCGAAAAGGCTGCGATGCAGCGTTCCTCCTTTATTCCCAATCGAACATGGTTGAACAAGCGGTCACGTGCTCCTGGGTGCCCAAATCACCTGGTCACCACGCCAGCAGGCGACAACTTTCACACCAAGGTTCAACTCGAGGTCAACTTGAGTGACAGGACTGCACCCAAAAAAGGTCAAACAGGCTTGTAAGTTGTACCCTGCAGGCACGGTGACCAGGTGACTGGTGTACGCAGGAGCACGTGACCGCTTGTTCAACCATGTTCGATTGGGAATAAAGGAGGAACGCTGCATCGCAGCCTTTTCGGACCAAAACCAATCGACTCAGCGTCCAAAAGACTACAACATATGGGCCAATCGCGGTCATCCATGCTTTTATAAGAACGAAATGGCGCTTTTAGTGACATTTTGCATACAAATCCCCATCTAGTAGGGCGCAGTCACCCAGTTTCGGTGGAAGTGCGCGAGTTCGATTGGGATAAAAGTAGGAAGGGAGCGTCTCAGCTTCCTCGGACCACGACCATTCGACTCAGCACCCCGAAGACTACGACTGGTGAAATTTTGATTTTTGCCTTAACTTCCCCTTTCAGAGCCAGCTTAGAGCTGAGAATGGCCAGAGGAGAAGAATTTACAGAGAACCACCAATCCTTGCAGATAGGTTGACACTCCTGGCATCTCCACCACTGTTTTCCCGCGGTTTTCACAGCGCAGCTGCTTCTTCTCTGAGCCGACTAAAAACAGCTTGCATTTCGGCAACAAACTACGCTTTTGGAAGAAATACTGGTGGAGGCACATGCCAAACGTATCGCGTCGGTGCTTTCGTCGTAACCGAGGGATTGCAAGTTAGCAATTACTTGGTCCGCGTCAGCGATATTGTCGCTTATCTTTCAGCTTTGTTTATAAGTCGCCAATGCTTACTTGGCAGCCCATTTTATCCCAATTTTTGTTAGCAAGTTAGTTTGCTAGTACCTGAAAGGTCTAGCTAGAGTTCGAGTGGATTTCGAGAGCGACAGGTGTGCGATTCTGATTGATACAGCGCCGCATCAAAATAGATTATCTTTTTATGCTGTGCAGGCAAGAGCAGCGCAAGCCACAAGAAAGTAATCGGCTACTCGGAATCAGCTCCATTTTGCTCAACGGCCGAGATCGCTCTTCTCAGGGATCGCTCATCAAGCTGAGATCGCAGCTCCCTTACCTCCAGCTCAACGCTCGGAGTATCCAGCGCGTCGTGGAGATTTGCAAGTACTGTACGCGTCGTCGTCGTCGTTCAAAATAAAATCTTGCAAAGAACGGCGTCTGATTTGAACCACACAGGCTGTCGTGCTGCCCATGCGAAGTCCTATAGAGAAGGCGACCGTCACGATCGACTTCTCTTTAGAAAATAGCCAGGCAGCGGAGAGGAAGAGAGATGAGCTTGCAAAAGCAAGAGAGTCGATCCCGAGCAAAAATATTTGTCGCCAGCGACGAGAGCAGCGACGAGGAGGACCGCAAAAAGTAGGAACCCTTCCTTGGACAATAAATTCCTCGCAGCGAGTTGTCATTCTATACCTTACCGTCCATCGTACCAAGTTTTATCACTTCAAGTGCACGCGTTCATGTCCAAAGTCTAAGTTCAAATTGTCGAAAGATAAGCGACAATATTGCTGACGCGGACCAAGTAGCAGAAATATGTGTGTATTTCGAGTCACCTCTGATCAGTACGGACTTAGAGCACCCTCTGCGACACCAAAATTTGATATGGAAAATCAGCGAACTCCAGAGAAACAGATCGGATCGAAGATGTCCTGGTTTAATCGAGCCTGACCTCAGAACAAACTTGGACAAGATACCTTCCATCCATGAGCAGGATTCTTGCAAGTGATCATTGCTAGTGTGAGTTTCAGCTCGGCAAACACACACTGTAAAAGTGTCCGGACTTCGAGCACCTGGGTCTACACGGCGTGCTTGAGTACCCTTTTACCGCATACTAGACTCAAATTCAAAAAAGGACTCCATACAGGTAGCGTACATGTGCAGTACATAAAATTAATGCATGCTCCACTCTGAACTATGTAAACAGTAAAATTAGCCGGATTCGCGGCAGCATCACCTAACGCATTGAGGAATACATCAAGCAAAGACGTTCGTATCCGCCGGCCACCACTTCGCCCACATCTCCTCAGTGTCGAATGCAGGCCTCACAAGTGAGCCAGGGAAGAGGGACAAGCGGGCGTGTAAAGGCCATATAACCCCATAAACCGCATCCTTGTTGCCCGCACACCGAGCAAGTGAGTACCCAGTTCGCCGTGGGTGTCGGCACAGTTCATTGCATGTAAAGTGGTACTCGCCCGCATCACCGCGATTGATAGAGCACTAAACCCACTCCCTGTTACCAGCGCAGGTTTGAACTCGGAAACTCATCAGAGTCATGATTGGCAGGCAAACCTACAAACCAATCGGCTACACGCGTTGGTACTCTGTGACTATGTATGTTGATACTCTGTGACTATGTATGAAGCACAAAGTCAAAGTGAGGTAGTGTTGATTGTGCACTTGACAAGTATTTCACGCGTTCTACTCCGTTCAGACACTTTTCTGTTTTCTTGTCGACGAAGTCAGAGCTACGCTTGTGATGCTGGAGGTTTTATTTGTGTAGATAAGAGAGAGAGAGAGAGAGAGAGAGAGAGAGAGAGACCGTTTTCAGCAGCACAGCTTACCACCATGTGTTTGTTCTTCGCGGCCGGGTCGTTGAGAATATGATCAAAGCAAGTGAAGACCGACAACTGGAAGAAGAGAGGGATGAGTTGGCAGTCGTGAGCAATACGATACATCATCTTGACAATACAGTGGTTGAGTGTGACGGAGTTGGTTGTGTAGCGGCTCAGCAGCAAACTGTAGTTGCGAACTACACGGAAATTAGCGAATCTGCAAAGTCAAAACAGCCAAAGAGAGTGAAAGCCAAAACTTTGTTAAAAAGGCTCACACGCATAGAGTCTTGGTAATACATACACATGGAATATTAACTACATGTACATGTACTAGAACTTGAAATAGACAGATAGCGGCCCGCCAATGATTTACTGGTACGGGTAGATACATATGAACAGTGTTGGCTCAGTGCTCTTACTTGGCAACATAAGTGGAAAGATTGAACTCAAAGTCGTAAGAGACAGATCGTCCTCGTCCTTCTTCTTCCTCGTCGTCATCAGCGCCAGCACCAATGAACTCCTGAACGGGCTGCTCACCACCTTCACCATTGGCTGCCTGTGTGGATGCTGCAGTCTCCTCTTCATCATTGGGTTCCGGGGCCAAGTCTGAACAGAGGACCCATACAAAAGATGGTGTGTTTGCTTTGCGACTTGAGACAATTGTTGCAACATACACGCACACACGCGTGTGCGCATACGCATCCACACACACACACACGCACGCGCACACACGCACGCACGCACGCTCACACACACACACACACATCCACACACACACACACACTAGAAAATACCGCCTGGAGCCCTCAGGGATGCAAAACTTGGAACGTAGCCAGGACGTTTTCCAAGGCATAAAACCACCTCTGTACATGATAGATATTGTGTATCACGTCACAACACCTGCCGCGGCGAAAAGGTTGACTTTATTTTAACTCATTTGCCCCATCGCGCAACTGTCGCCATACTGATTGCGAAACGTTTCCCGTGCACAGCGTGAAGTGCAAATCAGAATAAAGGCCAAGCAAGGTCCACAGTCGCGAAACAGATAAGTCTGATAGCAATGGGAGCAACACACAGGGGCATGTACAGCAAGACAAGACAGGTTGTGCCGGTGCAAGCACTTTAGGAGAGCGTGTATAGTTCAACGTCGTACCTGGCATGATGAGGTTGAAGAAGATCTGGCGCATACACACAATCTCCTCATCCACAGTGCTGTCAGGCCGGCCAAACGTACCGTCTCTCCAGATATCCCTGCACCAGACATTTCCCAACAGAACACACAAACACCAACACATGTACTAATGACACACCAAATCATTCAGCATCAAGTCTGGCATTTTTCCGGGCTTTGTAAATGCATGAAGCACTTGGTGAGTGTACAAAACACAGAAACATGTCCTGCGTCGCAATAACGTCACAACGTGCACGTTCATTCGATAATTCGTACCAATTCCAGACAAGAAGCCATCAATGTGATGTCTGCCAAGCGGATGCAAATGTTGACAGGCTTGATGATAAATTTGAGTAGGGAAGAACCAAAGTATTTCAAACAGGAGAGGAAAGAGAAATTCTAGGGACTTCAAGACACCACACACCAATGGTGACACCATACAAATAGCCAACACAAGCAAGTTTCAAGTAATCGTTGCCCGCTGACCTTGCCGCACGGAAAAGCTGAGCAGCACGGCGATACGCACTGGAGAGAAGATGTGAACGAATCAACTCAGCAGTCGTTGTCCTACAGAGAAATGCGCAGACATGAGGAAAGGAGGATGTCACAACGGCTCGAAAAATGTGCCAAAAGACAAGACGGGAGAGAGAGAGAGAGAGAGAGAGAGAGAGAGAGAGAGAGAGAGAGAGAAAGAGAGAGAGAGAGCTGCAAACACAAAGCAGCCAATACATGCACGTCTCGACAGTTACTCAGCAAAGCAGTGTAGCATGGAGTTGATTACAGACATGGCTACTAAGATAGGGCTCTCCTACTCTTGATATTTCTCCTACAGTATTCCCAGTGGGAGGCAGCGGAATATTGAGCTGGTCTATATATGAAGAACTGGGCTTTCAACATGTCCTCCTCATCGAAACGCACCCATCAAAGTACAGAGTGGAATTGGCGGTTGCCAGCTTTGGACAACCCATCACCGGGACCTACCTCTGCACATCTTCTGGAAGCTCGCTTGCAGCGTCGAACGGAATGGCATTGTTATCGTTATCGTCACCCTGGGACAAAGACTGAAGTGCAAGCGTAGCAAACTCAGAGTGCTCCTCCCATAGCTCTTGCATCTGATCATCTGACAACGACCAGGGCCCTGGACAACAGAGATTAACAGACAGAACAATCACAGCCCACACAGCAGCAGCCAACTTTATCACGGACTCAGTCGTTATGGTAGTGCCAGAATATACAACGCAGTAATGGTGTCCAGCACACAGTTACTTCGACCTACTTCCCCGCTGGTAGAGCTAGTTCGGTGGCCAAGGCCGTCCATGCACCATTCAGGCCAGATACACTGCAGTGAAGTTGTGAAGAATCCACGAACTTTACGGATACAATACAAAGTGCGATGGTGGGAAGTGATTGTGACACATTCAGGGCATTTTGAACACAGAGACTTTGCAACTACTGATCACAAGTGCAGGTACATGTAGCACATACTGCTGTAAACGTAGAGAATGCAGGTTGCCAGATTTTTAGCACAAATAAATCCACATTGAAACCTCCCCTTCTACAGAAGTAGTAGTATTCACTGACCTCGTTTGTTAGCTGCAGCTCCGCCACGGCCACCGCCAGCAGCACCCCCACCACCACCGGACTTGTTCTTACGCCCCTTGGAGGCTTTCTTCTTCGCCTGTACCATGATACGGCCGCCACGATCCTTGCAATACCGCTCGATCAGCTTGAGGTACAGGTGGACGGTTTCTACGACATCAGCCAGGAAACTCCTGTACAAGAGACACGACAAGCGAAGAGAGTGAATACAAAATCGGTCAGCTCTGCCACTCAAACTGCTACGAAGAGAGAGAGCGAGAGCGAGAGCGAGAGCGAGAGAGAGAGAGAGAGAGAGAGAGAGAGAGAGAGAGAGAGAGAGAGAGAGAGAGAGAGAGACACACACACACACACACGGGGAAACAGTACATGCCGCAGTGTCATACTCACTTGTCTGATTTGACTTCATCATAGGACTTGAGCAGCGATACAAACACATCACGATACTCCGGAATGTAGAAGATGTTTCCTGGGAGGTATATGTAGGCGACGGCAAAGAAAATACGTGAAATCAACACCGATTGCTGGGTTCATTTACAAGCATCTACTTCCTCCGCGTCATTAAAATTGTTGCTTCGCACATCACAATGTTTGTGACTTGGCTCGTCTTAGTCAGACTGTCGGAATCGCTGTTTTCTTTGTTCGAACATTGGTGCTACCCTTCCTGCGCAATGTCTACTTGCTACTGAAGCCATGGTGGTCTCGGACCTTGTCGGAGCTCTCTTCCGCACCAAGCAAGTTCATTGCGCTCCGCACTATTACGTCCCAGAGTGCATATCGTTTTTCTGGAGTTCGTGCCGTCCCACATCGCTCCTTGGGCATTTATCAAGACTGCAAGCTCGGGTATAAGAATCCTGGTATCTCTCCTGAATACGAAATGCTGAAGTTGACGATGGCAAGTACAAAGTGTTCTCAAATTCTTAAAATGCGCTACTTGTGGCGCATGTTGCTGCGAAGGTAGCAGGTCTGAAAACACCAACAAAATCAGTGAAGCGCTTGCCAAGGAAAGAAGGTGCGGAACTGCTTACCCTATCTCGCTGGAAGGTCATTAGAGTGTACTTGAAAAATGCTAGCTTGCCTTCATCGCCTACCACCAGGAGGCATGGATCGCTTGAAAACGAAGTTTCTTGACCTGAATTTCAACGCGCGTCTTGTTCAGCGTGTTGAGTGCTGAAGGGTCTGCCTCAAACTCTGATGAATACGTCGACCTTAGCTGCAAGTGAAGCGAAGTGGGAGGCCACAAACTAAAGCTTGGTCTGTCGACAATGCTCTGCCTCAATTTCTAGCTGATTTCTTTGCCCTTCGAGTGGAAAAAATAAATTCGAAGAATCGCTCTGGGAAGCGACAATTTTAATGACGCGGAGGAAGTACATCCACGGGCACAGACAGACACACATACACACAGGCTGAAAACGAAAAGCACAATACATGTATCCCGACAACGCCAGGGTCAAGCAAGGGATCGGCATCAATTGAAAAACACACCACGGCAATAGGAGTTGCACCCAGCAAGCAAGCTATACTTGCGAGAACTTACTCTGCATGATCTTGGCATTGTCACGCACTTCCTCGTTGGACGACAGAGACAGCATCTGTACGTACTGCAACAGTTCATGGTAAGCTTTGAGGGCGTATTGTAACCTGAAACACACACGCAGGCAGAGAGGCAGTCGTCAGTTTGTAGTACACCTAGAGCAAACTTGCTTCACCAACCAGTGGCAGTATGACAGTTGTTTGGTGATTTTAAAGGTTTGGGCCATCCCGGAGAAGGGTATAGCACAAAAAAAGTCAAGTTACAATTCCATGGCCATCACTTGCATGCTGCTCTGGGCAAGCATGCGACGTGGTCTAGATGCCACAGGGTAACTCTACACACAACAGTACACCTTCCACCTGCCGGTGCGGCATCAAAGTCCCAGGATAGCAGGTAGGATGGAGAGCACATCTCAGGTCAAGGCTAACATACGCGTGCAGTAGATACAGGGAAACCGTGTCTAAGGCGACCGCTCAGGCGACCGCTCAGGGGACCTTCACAACGCGGTCCCTGTGTACAGGTGGTCTTCTTACCCAGGGTCACTCGACTGAAAATAACAACCCCTTGTCCTAGTCGTAGTGGTCCTCTGGGACAGGTGGACACCGTATCAAAGTGGTCGCTTTGGCAGGTCAATTTCGTATCGCAATCCTTGATTGGCTAGGGTACCCCGTAAGGAGACTATAGGCCTGTGGGAACTGCCCTAGAGAAATATGAATAAATACTATACTATACTATACTATACTATACTATAGTACTACAGGTGTCACTGTACATGTATGTGTACATACATTATAGTATACTCTACACCAATGTGTTAGGCTTCTTCAATAAGTACAAGTCATGCAGAATGCACCAGAAATCAAAAGTTCGCACCGTTTCGACCATGGCCTAGCAGCCGCTTGCTTCTCTATTGAAAGACTCTCGAACGTGGAGAACACATGCTTCATGATGAAATTGAACGTGTCCATTGTAAGGGTCTCGCTGGACAGAACAAAACCAACAAAGCGCACTACAAGGTTGAAGGTCAGAGAAATAAAAACACATCTATCCATTCAGCTCTGCTCTGTATTGTGAAAGAATGTCAAAACCGGTTTATAAGGGAGCATCTCATAAGTTCGCATTTTGTTTCTAAACGTAACGCATTTCGAAACGGGGGTAGGGGGGTAGCGCCCATTTCGGATAGAAAAATGACAGTTCGCACATTTTCTCGATGTGTGCAATACAGTGCTGTGCTTGTGCTAGACCGCTTCAGACAGCAGGGTACGGGTGTGTTTTAGGTGTAGATCTAACCCTTGCACTACGCATGCAGGCTACTCAGAGGTGTCAAATGTCACACCAGCCAGATCAAACCGTGTACCTGCCACCTGGCCAGCTTTGACAGTACAGTCGTTGTGGAGGAACTCTGTTTATGTGTGTGTACATGTCATTGCAGGCACAGTGGGTTGGTCAAAGACCATGATTGAGATTCGAGAGGCACCTGGTTCAAGTCCTGCCTGGGAGCGGTTTTTCCAGCCGTGCTGCTACCCACAGTCAACTGGGAACTTGTGGCCAGGCACAAGGGGTACATGGATGCAGCTAATGGGGTCGTTCTTGGCGCTTGTGCCAGTGGTTGTGAGACCTACCCACTCACCCCCACCGTTAGGCGCTGCATCTGCCGCTAGGGTTTACCGGGTGTTAGCGGCCGTCGTGAGTTCCCTTCGGGAACGGACACGATAATTTACTTTTTTACTTTTTACATGTCATTGATTGAACTAAGACTGTAACTAATACTTACTTGTACTCAGTAGATGTGGTACTACTGTATGTCATTCACTTCCACACTAGCGTCCATGTCCATGTGCTTGAACATTGTACATGATTGTGCATACCATGGCATGTACAGTACAGTAGATCTACACTGAAAATGTGCGATAAGATTTTCAAATAGTGGGGGGAGGTAGGGGGGTAAAGTCTATTCGAAATGCGTTACGTTTACAAAAAAAGTGCGAACTTATGAGATGCTCCCTAACTTAAAAGTACCCCCCCCCTCCCTTACTTGGGGCCTCGATTTCTCCATTTTAAAATGACGGTGAAACCCCGATTGTAAGTCGACTACCCCCTCCCCCCTTTTTGGTTCGGGTTTAGGTCACAAAGAGCGTACATATAGCTGGTTAACCCTTTGTGACCCAATCGATCGATTGGTATACAGTGGCACTTAAAATATTATATCTCTGGTGTTCCTTCCCCGATTTTCATAAACAAAGCGTCTACGTCTCGAGAGGAACCTTGGCTATCACGTCGAAGTTATCCGAAGTCTCTACGAGGTACGATGCCGCCGTGGTGAGACTCGAGGTCGGCGGAAAACTGAAAAATTCACTCCGATCGAAAAATTCAAATTTTCACACTGCACCTGGCAGGGGTTTTTCCCGGAGTGCTTCGTCATACCCAAGCATGCTGCACACCAACATTTTGCGCTTGAAACGAGCTTTCCGCTGTAGTTTATTTGAAGTCGATGTGGTGAAGGAGAATGGAATGGCGGCTGTTTGAACTTTGCTGGAGCTGTTCGTGCACGGCTGCTGTTTTGAGCAGCATTCTAGGCCACGCAGAGCAGAGGCCGTGCAGGTAGCTGGCTTGAGTGTGGTATTAGTCGCTTTGTCTTGGAAATACCTTTCCAGCGGTGGTACGTTTGTAAAAATCGGTGAATGTCTGGCAGAGATACAGCAGTGAGGGCAAAGTGCAATGAAAGAAGCAGCAAAGCCACACATGGCACTGGAATCAGAAAGCAGAACGACACGACAGGGAGAAGAGCAATCGAACCATTTACTCTTGCCTGTACAGCCACTGCTAGTACTGTATACTCGTTGTGTGTGTAGAATACTCACCTTACAACGTCTGTGTTGAACTCATGTAATCGGGAAAACTCCATGAAGAACCTGAAAGAACACGACCAGCAGCAGCAGAACAAAGATAAATTAATAATTTCAAGTCCTGAAACAACTCACCTGGATACATACATGCGCACACAACCTCCAACATGCATGCACGCATGCACACACCTACTACCCACACCCATCAACAAACTAACCGGAGGCACCAGAAATAGTAGGTCTCGTCGTTCGTCTGACAGCGCCCGGCCATGAGTCGGCTCTGTACACCACACAAGAATACAGGGTACAACATCCATTAAAGTTGTGTGAGCATTTCGTGGGTGTTCTCCTACGTTCTTCCCCATCATAATACAATAGATATTTCCATTGCACAGCATCAATAACCATGCAAAGATAGTAAAGGAGACGACATTTCGGGCAACACCATCCCTCGCCTAAACAATGCACAGACAACTCCACGGTTCTCTTGGTGTCTAAATGATGGGCCCGTCCACAAGAGTGGGTGATATTCATTGTTGGTATGACCCCTAGCAATAACGAGAGACCAATGACTACTGTCCACAACATCGCGAATAACGGTCAGGCTTAATCCTGTGGAAGCCAATGTCAGTGCCAGAATTCTATTTAAATCAGGCTTGTATTGAAGCGCTGCGACCCACAGTTAATTGGGAACTCGTGGCCTGGCACGAGGGAAACATGGATGCAGTGAATGGGATTTTCGATCTTTGACCACTTTGTGGTGGGTCTGATCTACTCACCTCCCACCGCTTAGGAGCTGCATCTGCGCCTTGATCCAAGAGGGTGGTGGCGTTCCTTTCGGCCGAGTCTCACTCGAACCGTGATTTTTTTTTAAAATTTTTTATTGAAGCCAGGTATTTCAATGTATGGCAACACTAGCACCAGGCCTATGTGTCAACGGTCCATCTTGAAAATCAGGCTTGCATTCAAAACAGGCTTCTATATGAAAAAGGCGATTGATACAAGACAGGACAGTATTTATTTTATAATTGTGAGAAAACGAAGGTACACGTACCTTGATGGTTTGCATGGTTAGGTTGTAGCAGGACTTGAGAAAGTCCACACAGAAAGTTGCCAGAACCTTCCTGCATGGCGGTGGAACACAGAGAACACAGGGAACACAGAGAACACGGAGATTAAAGCACTGTGCAGCAGCAGCAGCATACTCAGCTGGGCAAGACACAGGATTATACACGCTGTGCATGTGACTAAGTACGCACATCCAATTCCACACAAGCGGAATGGTGGCACATGAGAGAAGCATGGTGCAGCAGTATGTTACCAGAACACACACACACACGCACGCACGCACGGACACACACGTAGCACATGTATCACAATAATCATCACCGGGACACCCGTACATGGTTGCAAGATTACGCTGTGGACATTCAAGTTTCTGATCAAGTCGATTGAGAGGAGTCTGCGGTACTTACCGAATGCTTAGTGTAGATGATCGCTTCAGGTCATCGGCTTCGGCTGGACGCCGGTTACGGGACTTCTTCCGCCCTCGCTTACCATCATCGAATGATATCGTGTTTGCCTCTACCAGGTGACAGAAAGCATGCAGTGCATGGTCAAAATAGTGTTTGCCTCTAGCAGGTGACAGAAAGGATGCTGGGGTCGGTACTGTCAAGTGATCCGGATAGTAACACAAAGTATGGATGTTACGAATCCACCTGTTTTCCCCCCACCACATGTCTTTCTGTGAACCTCAGCCTAAAGAGGGATGGGGGATAAACGAGGGAGAATGAAATCGTGTTTGTACTCTACCAGGTGACAAAAAACATGCAGTGCATTATATAGAAAATAGGCTCTAGAATCAGAGACAATATTTAGGTAAGCAGTACGGGTCGGTACTGCCAAGTGATCCGGATAGTAAATTTACTAAATTAGCAACACAGAGTATGGATTTTACGAGTCCACCTGTTTTCGCACCACCACATGTCTTTCTGTGAACCCCAGCCTAAAGAGGGACGGGGGGGGGGGGGGGGGGGGGGGGGTAAACAAAGGCCCTGCTGACTACAAACCAGTGGAAGATACAGAGTCAGTATAAACGGAACATACCTTGCAGAGGCTTATGATAAACCAGCATCCGGTCACCGATGCCCTTCACATCCGTACATGTGTACGTGCCCAAGAACCGTGAATGCCTGTTGACACACAGAAACAAGACATGATCGTATGGAGAGCAGCACGTTTAGTTTGTCGATAAACTTGCCAGATGCGCCGGTGCACAAACGTGCACTGGCATGCATTCACATTAGCACTCATTTGCACCTGCACACACACACACACACACACACACACACACACACACACACACACACACACACACATACGCAGGCCAGTGCACTTACCTTGAGTGATACGTTGCTGATTTCTTCGCCTTCATGGCCCGCTCTCTCTCCAACAGCAGTGACAACTCTCTACGAAACACGGAGGAAATAACCGAACACTAGGTCAAGCACACACACAGATCAGAAGCATAACAATCAGGACAAGAGTTCACCTCCAGGCTATGCTGCATGAAAGGACATGGGTGCCCAGCCGCTGTAGTACTCAGGGCATTGCTGGTATCACACCAGCAAGAACAAGAAGAACGAGAACAAGAACGGCGACGACAGCAGCAGCACAAGCAAAAATGTCAGAATATCATGAAGATTCGGCAATTGAGTATATCAGCATTACCGGTTGTCTTCCTCTTTCTCCTCCACGGCCCTTGTCCCTCGTAGCGCACTGGCCAGAGAGGAAGGGTTCTGCAGAGAAGAACACACACAGCAAAACCAGGTTTTCTATCTGTAGAAAAGCAGGGAAAACTGTGCAACACAACGTGGTCTAATGGGGAGCAGAGTGTTCATGGGGGCGGCCACCACCTGGTGAAAGGAGAGACCAGGGCGGTGGTGACCCACAGAAACAGTGTGTCACAACTTCACACTCACAAGTGCTACAGAAGTACACATGCCATAATGAATGCTCACCTGTTCGCGCATCATCAGGAACATGATCTCAGCAATGTATAATAACCAGTCTTGCTGCAAGCGAAGTGAGGAGCAATCAAGAACAAGATAAAGGCGATTAGCACTCAAGAATACACTCTTCTAAGGATTCGCCAGCTCCATTCTCAAGAAGTGAAGTCAGCAAGTAATGACGCCCTACTTGGAAATTATGTACAGCCCGGAAAATTGCTTATAAGTTTGCAGGCAGTGTAAGCTCAGTGCAAGCTGTCGAGCTTAGCTTAGCGTAGTCTGACACTAACAGACATGCAAGACTGTGTATTCAAGGCATGACTGATGAGTGCTATCCTCGTGCCAGTGATAAACTACATCTGCGAAGGTACCAGAATGGGAAAACAGCACGGGAACAAAATTCACGGTTGGTGCGAGACTCAGTTTGCTGCATCCATAGGAACACCACCCCCTCAAGGATTAAGACACAAATGCAGCTCCTAAAGCGGTGGGAAATGAAATGAAAGCAGTTGCTTGTCAACATAGAGCTGAGCTGATGAACTTACTTCCTCCGAGGACGATGCTATGTAGATAAATAACTCGAAGAAACCATTGGTGTGCAGACTCCTGAAAAGGCCACAAAGAAAGCAAATCAACGGAAGCAGCCTGTCAAACGTCTGTCTGCATACCTCCACAATATACAGAGTGTGCTGACATGGACTCGCAAGGAAGCACAACCAACTTCTTCAACTCAAGGCGACTTGACTGAGCCTGCAAGCTTACCAAATAATCTGGTCGTGAACGCTGACATCATCGGAAGTACGCTGCAAAAGCAGGCGACAGAACATGAACCAAAATTAGCAGGCTGATAAGTCACGCTCAGACTCTACCTACACTACTGACAGTGACTAGTCCGCCGGGAGATTGACTCTACCTACACTACTGACACCACTGACAGTGACTAGTCCGCCGGGAGATTGACTCTACCTACACTACTGACACCACTGACAGTGACTAGTCCGCCGGGAGATTGACTCTACCTACACTACTGACACCACTGACACCACTGACAGTGACTAGTCCGCCGGGAGATTGTTGAATTGCCATAGTAGAGTAGAACACGTTTGGCAAACAAAATCACATTCCGGACACAACTGTTAGTCCCAAATGTTCCTAATAATAGAAATTAGCAGTGAACTCTGCAACCAGGTCACCACTCTCAGGACACAGGGCGCTCCAGTCCCAAAGGTGGCCGTAGTTGAGACAGAAAAAGAGAAGTTCCACTCGTACTGGATGTGTAGCCGTGAGTGCAGGCATTGGGGTATGCAGAAGTGGTACATCAGGGATCACACATCGTACCACATACATCTTCAGCACAAGAACAGTGTACACAGTGTACCAGACTTTCACTTATCAGTGAACCACAGACAAAAGCATACCAAGCCCCCCCCCCAGTAGTAAGCATAGTGAGGGTCCTGTGACCGGTACATGCCCTGCCCCAAAAATGGGCTACTATCGAAAAGGGGTACTAATAGTACCCCATTTTTACTGAAAATTATTTTTGGCCCCGTTTTGCGGATAAAAATAATGCTGCCCCTGTTATTTTGTACCCCTTTTTGGTCCTCAGTCTGATTATCTGACGTCATGACGATGCCTCGCGTCGGGCAAACTTTTTTTCAGACTAAATGTGCATGCATGTGCAAAATGTTTCTCATTTGTGCGATGCTGTGGTACATGGTGCATGCAGCTAAGATGATTGCAGACAACGGTTTGTCCGTACTGCTCATCCGGCCGTAGTTATTACAGTCAGACCTCGCTTATCCCGTCCTCTTTTATCCGGATCCCTCGCCATCCGGAAGAAAATCGCTGGTTACCGATTTACAGCATATGCCATGCATACATACAGTGTGTGTGTGTTCGATTATCCGGTTCCCTCGCCTATCCGGATATTTTCGTGGAAAACGGATGTGTGCGGTTAAACGAGGTCTGACTGTACTGGTGTTCCTATGAACGATTCTATATTGGATTAGGTTGTGTTTTATCATATTATTACAATGGATTCTGAATTTGAGATTCTCCTTGACTATGTACGTACAAAGAGGCAACTTGTTCAGGAGAAAAACGAGGAAGAAGACAAAGAGGTTGAGAAAGCAGAAGCAGAAGTTCATTGTCATCATGAAGAACAATTTGAGCATGCAGGATATACAGTTTGTTCCAAGTGTGGATTGGTAATGGCGAACATTTACATGCCCGAGGTGAATTGGAGACAGCGATTTACATAATGCTAAAACCCAGGGATCGATTTATCCGGGTTCGCATCGCAGTTTGCGAATCAAAATTCACTGCCTGCGATTCGTTTTTCGTTTTTTATCGCCCAAAACTGCGATGCACTGGCCATGCATACCGGTATGTACAAAGACCATTCTGTACTGATTGTGTGCAGTTTACATGCGACTGTCACTACTGACTAGGGAGTAGTACTACTCCAACCAACTGGCCTGCCCTGTTTAGTCCGCGCGCGGGCGCGGGTCGCGCTCTGTATGATTTTGGACACTGCACTAGCACCGCAGTCTTTGGAAGTTAGTTTTGTACACTGCACGGCGGCAACTTTCCCTGGAGTTCTCCTTTCTTCTTTCACTGTCAAGCTCAAATTCAGTTTGCTTCTGTTCGACAAGACACAGTTGAAGTAGATAGTTCTTAGTCCCATGTGGCCAACATGTCAGTGAATCTGATCACTGTCCAGAAGTGGGAAAAAGAACTGGACGCGCCAGGAATGTCGATTCGTTTCGATGGAGCAAAGCGAAAATTCTGTACACTTTGCACGGAATGTTACGATCGTTTGAGCGCTTTCCTGAGCTTTCTTTGTCGAAGGAATCAGTGGAACTACCCTGTTGAAGGATACTGTGTTGTGATGAACTAACAAGTCGGGTGAACGCTGAACATGTAACAAAACCCTGACGTAAATATTCATGTCGACCGTTCGCTTGGAAAAGCAAATAGCAACAGCAGCTATTGTCCACTTCTGTACAAAATCCTGCTATTGTACAGATATACATGATTGTACACTTTTGATGAAGGAAAACTGCTAATCAATACTGGGAGTTGCTAGTCAATTGCAAAACTGTGTAGCAGTGACTGCTATGCAAAAAAATCAAAGTAAATCGATCCCTGAAAACCTATACGAACTCCGATCGCATTCAAGGTGTGAATCGGCACCTGTTACATTTTCTCGACAAGGTAAAGCTAACATTACCACATGCACAGCATCACCCTGTTCAAGAGTCACTACAAGCAATGAAGAAGACCAGCAAGTACAAAAGTATGAATTATGCCATAGTCTTGTCACGTATACTTCATGATAACTTGGATGCAGTTCGCTTGCTATGTTTGTACTTACCGCGCAGTACTGTGTCGTGGTTGCGGAGCAGTCGCACAAGCTCTCCCATAATGCTTCCCACTTTTGTTCGTCTTACATCTCATGGAAGGCATCAAAGATGCTCTGCTCACTCCTATGCAGCTGAACACTCTTCAAACCAATCTACCATTGCTATCATCTAGCGACATGCATATGATGGACACGCTTCTACTATACTCGTGGTGATTTGCCAGGCAAGTGTGTTATTGGTACTGCAAGTGATGGACAATTCAACCAAGTTAAGCTCTCTATCCAAGCTCCAGTGGACGCCATCATTCGTTTCTTCCTGAAGACCTCTGCTGCACTCAGGCGTGCTGTGAAGTCGCCGCACGTTGACAAGATCCGAACTAACATCTTCCCCACTATACACCAGGGAAAGACTGTAGCTACGGTCTACATCAAGCCATCCCTATCTCAGTCGGATTTCCTACTGAATGAAGAAAGTCAGCTCTAGTATCTGTACCCTTCCACCATATCATTCAATAAGGAGAAAGGCGACTTCAAGGCATTGCTTTCACTTCAGGCGTCCCAGTAATAACTGTAGACTCACACCCGTGCGACAAGGAGCATGATATCATTGGTGTCATTCCTGAAGCTGAGATGCCTCTTCTAATGAGTGCATTCCTCAAGAAGCGACTTCGAGGAACTGTCAATCGCCGATAGCGGTATGCTAATGTACATCAGCAATGGGAAGACGCAAATGTTCTCCTACTTCAACCGTGAGCTACGGAACGAACTCTCAATGTTCATAACGTCCTACGGTAACAAGATGTCAGTATCCCAGTACGTATGTCTTGTACTTACGATAAACAGCAATCAGTTCATTTAAGAATTAAGAAACGAATTGTCAACGGTTATAATATGTTGTTATGGCAACAAGATGTCCGTCTCACAGTATGTACGCCTTGTACAATCAATTAATCAAAATCAATTCATCAGATACGACTCCGGCAAGATATTCACAAGCCCCGCAGTCAGGCTCCGCGTGTAAGCTAAACGGCGCATCACCTTCCATGTTAAAGTGGAGTTCAATGAGGCGACGGATGCTGCCAGCAGTGTCACCTGCAGCACGAGTAAAAGTGTCCTCAGGAAGAGATCGAGACCGGAGGATGACACGGAGTCCGAGTGAATCGTGAAAGTTGGAAAGGTATGCTTCTCTCTCTCTCTCTCTCTCTCTCTCTCTCTCTCTCTCTCTCTCTCTCTCTCTCTCTCTCTCTCTCTCTCTCTCTCTCTCTCTCTCTCTCTCTCTCTCTCTCTCTCTCTCTCTCTCTCTCTCTCTCTCTCTCATTTATCTAACAGTATCAGATACAAATTAATATACCAGTAAAGATGTCATATCACATTCAAATATATAATCATAGCACAGATGTCAATCGTAGGCCATAATTATTGTATTGGTTGATATTTCAATCAACTCATTTCGTGATGTATTGTTCTTTTATGTCTCATTATTGTTCACCTAACTGGCTGGACAGTAGGGGTGAAACGGTTTGGGTAAGGAACCGGTTTTGGAACCGCCAGCTGAAAAGAATCGCACTACGGCGTACCATCCCCAAGCTAACGGACTGGTGGAACGGCTCCACCGCCAACTCAAAGGCTCACTCCGTGCCTTGCAGTCTCCTGCTGACTGGGTGGCCCAATTGCCACTCGTGCTGCTTGGCTTAATGATAGCTTGCATGCCGTCCTACCGGTAGGACCCAAGAAATCGCGCTGCAAAAGTGCTTTTGGTTGAGAAATTTCTTGAAACAATTGTTGAGATGAGGTCTTTGTCAGGCAAAGTAATGGCGCAAAATGCAAGACTATGTCCAGTGCATTGCATACGCGCAATTTTATCAATTGTCAAAATGGCCGCATATACTCCTGTCGGAGCGCTAGCAACTCTGTCCAAAGTGAATTTTGACCATGGCACATCAATCGTGGTGAGGTACTAATGTTTTTATTAGTCTACCAAGGCAGTGGAGTGCATAATTCCATACACCGTTTCCATGGTTACCATTTGCTGTTACCATGGAATTTCGTACTATGCCTTGTGCGATCACGTCTAAAATTTGTGGACTCCTTCATTAGCCCCTGAGCAACAGTTTAGGGTCAAGTTTTAGGCCAATGTTACAACAATGGCCATGCAGCATGTCTGTGTATGATGGTCCTACCGGTAGGTCCTACCGGTAGGACCGAGGTCTATGCAAGCTATCATTAAAGGGGAAGTATATCCTAAAATCAAATTTTCACCAGTTGTAGTTTTCGGGGTGCTGAGTCGAATGGTCTTGGTCCGAGGACGCTGAGACGCTCCCTTCCTCCTTTATTCCCAATCGAACTCGCGCGCTTCAACCGAAACTGGGTGTCTGCGCCCTACTAGATAGGGATTTGTATGGAAAAAGTCACTAAAAACGCCATTTCGTTCTTATAAAAGCGCGGATGACCGCGATTGGTCCATATGTTGTAGTCGTTTGGCCGCTGAGTCGACTGGTTTTGGTCCGAAAAGGCTGCGATGCAGCTTTCGACCCTTATTCCCAATCGAACACGGTTGAGTAAGCGGTCACGTGCTCATGCGTACGCCAGTCGCCTAGTCACCGTGCCTGCAGACTACAAGTTTCATATCAAGATTCAACTCAAAGGTTCAAAGCAGGGAGTCGTAAGAGGCTTTTATGACTCCCTGGTTCAAAGGCTCAACTCGAGTGACATAAACGGGCCCAAACAGGCTGTAAATGAGCACGTGACCGCGTACTCAACCGTGTTCGATTGGGAATAAGGGCCGAATGCTGCATCGCAGCCTTTTCGGACCAAAACCAGTCGACTCAGCGGCCAAAAGACAACATATGGACCAATCGCGGTCATCCGCGCTTTTATAAGAACGAAACGGCGTTTTTAGTGACTTTTTCCATACAAATCCCTATCTAGTAGGGCACAGTCACCCAGTTTCGGTGGAAGTGCGCGAGTTCGATTGGGAATAAAGGAGGAAGGGAGCGTCTCAGCGTCCTCGGACCAAGACCATTCGACTTAGCACCCCGAAGACTACAACTGGTGAAAATTTGATTTTAGGGTATACTTCCCCTTTAAGGTCCGCTCTCAATGCTGATAGCTCCGTCAGTCCGGCCGAGGTGGTGTACTGTACCACGCTTCGTCTCCCAGCCGACCTTCTGCTTTCTCCCTCGTCCTCAGCAGCCTCCCTCTCTACTGACGTATTCGCCTCCCAGCTGCAGCAAACAATGCGCCAGCTCTGCCCTCTACCTGTTCGCTTGTCACCGCACCGTCACACGTATGTTCCAGATGACCTGGCCACGGCCCAGCGGGTCTTCCTCCGGCATGACGCCACACGTAAGCCTCTGCAGTGTCCATATGATGGCCCATACAGCGTCCTGAAGCGTGCTGAGAAGTACCTGCAGTTGGAGATAAATGGCAAGCCTGTGGTGGTCAGTATTAATCGGGTCAAGCCCGCCTATGTTGCTGACTACCTTTTCCTGTATTTTCACCTGTGGTTTGGCTGGTCTTTCCGCTTGCCGTCATCAGCTTACTCCTCTCTATTCTTTGCCTTTTTCAGTCGTTCACTCTCACTACGTTCTTTTTGGTCCGTTCTCTAGGGGGGAGTATTGTGGCGCATCATCACAATATTCTCTGGTATTGCTACGAAACCTTTGCTTTTCACTAAATCGCAACTTGCTCCTCTCATAGCTCTGCACTTCCCTTTTTTGACCATGTTCACCCAAAAGGGTCCTACGGTATATTCTTACGGGTTCAACTCTGCTCACCTTTACCATACCGTATTGCTGTGCTTGCTGTTGCGGTACCCGTTCCGTCAAAATTCGAACCGAAACTCGAAAAATCCCGTTCTCATACGAATACATGTACACGTCAAGTCTACTCAAGATTTAAATGTCTTACCTTACCATCGTTCTTCCAAAGAGTTCTCTAGGTCATTATCTTCTTCGCACATGGACTCTCCGATGTCTCGTTCTTGCTTGTAAAAATGTTTTTTTCTAAAAAATAATTGTCGAAAACGCATTTCGTCGGTCTGGAGAAAAGAGTGCATGGAACCGATACCCGAACCGTGGGAAACTATGCTGACATTAGGGTACCCGAACATGAAAAACATGGAACCGTTTCACCCCTACTGGACAGGGCTTTTCTCTTCTTCTTATAAATGTCTATATAATGTATGAGTGATTATATCGCTGAAAAATTACAAAAAAACAGTGTACAAAACCTTGAAAAATCAAGGTGGTACCCGTAAAAAAAGTACTCGTAAAAAAAAGGTCCGGACCCATAAAATGGGGTCCTAAGACCAAGCCCAACATTATTTTTTATCCGCAAAACGGGCCAAAATAATTTTCACCATAACAACTGGGGTACTATTAGTACCCCATTTTTTGGGGCAGGGCATGTACCTGTCACAGGACCCTCACTATGCTTACCGATACTACTCCCCCCTTCCCTGAAAAAAGAACCCACAGTAGTGAGTGAGGTCAGACCACAAACGGTCACGCATGTTAACTGCTCTGCTCAGCCGACCTTTTCCTCTGCAGGATCAGCTGGGACGTGTAGGATGTTGCGGATGATGCCGAGGATACGCTCGACCAAATGGATATCATCATCGGTACGCTTGTCATATTCTTTCTGGCAGAACTTGCCCAAGATGCCACCAAGCACCTAACAGAAAGCACAAACAAAGTCAACACGTGTACAACAACTATAAGAACTGTAACAGATTTTGCCAAACTCTGAATTGCGTTTCATCACATTGTTCAATTTATAATATCAAACTTCTTTTGATGTGTAAATGCAGTAGCTAGAGAAGTAGGAAAGTGACTTGACCGTCAGCTGTCAATTCAGAACTTCAGCTCAGTTGGTGATCCAAGCCCGGTCATGCACAGCCGACGGACCACAGTGCACAGAAAGAGTATAGCATCATCACTGGGAACTAACCTGAAATACTGCTTCAACAGTGAAGGCTTCCTTGTACCTAAACATTGTAAAAAACACACACACAAGAAAATGAATAAGAAACAAGAAACAAAAGAAACATGGACATGCCAACAGGACACCATAGATGTACAATATCCGAGTGAATCACGCATACACACAACCCTGAACCAATCACCGCAGGAGTGCTCCACGGCAGCATCATTGCACGGACAATGTAACCATCCAGTATATCCTGTGGCACATCAGGTTGGAACCCTGCGCATCGCAACACCTGTTGATTAACACCAAGCCCACCTGCACTGCGCTTCCAGACATCAGGTCCAGGGCAGTACAGCCGAGGAAAAGATCCAGATAAATAACTTCGCTATAAAAGAAAGAATGTAGCAGTAGTACTAGCTAGATAAAGTTTGACAACTCAAACTGTTACCCCTTGTCTGGCACATCCCATAGCTGCAGCCTCACACTCCATCACCAATCCACCTCTCTCTTTCTCTCTCACTCGCTCACTCACTCTCTCTCTCTCTCTCTCTCAATCTCTCAACTAGACTGAGAATACCAGGTCAGCAGGAATATAATTTCACGTAGGGCCACCCAGAATTAATTCGTTGTTTCGGGTCACCCGACCGACCGTCTTTTTTCACCCGACCGCAAAAGGTTTTTTTATATTGTGCATGCAAATGTACGACTAGCGTCGACTACACACACGCAATCCTAATAATAGCAGTCTAGACATCGACCTCATTCTCAGAAGCAGCCAAATGACAGGATGCAGCGCTTGGTGACGAGGTTGGCTTCTATTATCTCCGATCCGCAAATGCCAATCGGTCCTGAAACAGCTTCAGCTCCGCCACCGCATCACTTATTGACAAAGGTTTTGGTGAGAGCTGCTCGTCAGACTCGTTTGCCAGCGAGGCAAAGACCTGGTCCTGGAGGGGACCTGGATCTAATGGGACAATGAGTCAATAATTGCGCGCGCTGGATCGTCTACATTCAGATAATTTGATCGATTGTCTTGATGGACAAAAGCCATTGGATATGCATAATCATGTGCCGGTATGCACACCGCAGTAACCAAAAAATAAAATAAAATAAAATAAAAAATAAACCCGACCGACCGACCCTGGTACGCGTGAGTGAAGTGACCGGAAACAACGAAGTAATTCTGGGTGGCCTAGTGCTTACTTGCGCAACTGTGCGTTGAGCGCCATGTAAACGCCCATATCCATCAGGTCAGCTTTCTTGATGGTCGGATGCTTGTTCATGCATGTTTGTGCCGGCTGTGTCAAATTCAAGATTAGCCTGGAACACAAAGAGGAAAGCAGCACACAGACAGCATAGATAAGCACCTGCACTGCATGTAATGTCAAACACGTACACACAGCAATACAATTGCGCTTCTCCCAACGCAGCAAAATGATGAAAAGAGTCCATAAGTCACACTAAGACACCAGCGGAATGCGGAGCAACTCACCGAATGATAACGTCCATGAGACGTTCGTCCTCGTGGAAGTTCACAAGAACCGAGAGCAAGTCCTGTAAAAACAAACACAAACAGTGTGCCGTCACGCCATTGCAACATATGCACCCAGCATATATAGTCGACTCCACTTATAATGAACTCGCATATAGCGGATTTCGTGATATAGCGAACCAGTGTCCATGTCCCTGTTAGAACCCGTACAAAATGAGTTTTAAATGACCCTTTATAGTGAACCATATCTCGTAGGGCAGCATATAGACTAAGTGCAATCATGCTGGCCACATGCCAGCCATGATGGTGTTGCTTGTACGGTGTGAGCGCATTTCGGCTATAAAGAACTAATTCTCCTGCACGATGGTGTTCGTTATATCAGGAGTCTAATGTACTAAGCACTGCTCGCTCCAGTTCCAGCATAATGGTGTGCATGCGAAACAGTGCAAACTTCATTGCCATTTTTTTAGGCAAACCGTCAAGTCATGAACCTCCAGCTACAAGACTGAACACGAGCTTGTGCAGATGGCTTTAGGTATAAAGTATAGTTCAAAAATGCATAGGCACTCCATACTGCATTGAGTCGCGAACACCTTGGAGCACCGACTTACCTTCTGCAGGATGTGGGCAGTAGCCATCTGCAAGCGATAAGTGCAGGAACTTTCATCGTCGAGCTTCAGGAATGAAATCAAGTCCTTCGCGCATTCTGGTAACGACGACACAGACAGGTAAATGAGGGGGGGGGGGGGGGTGGGGGCACTGTCACATGGCGCAGTGACCATAGACTTGAGCGAGTCATATACGATGACTGAGGTGCATATTCTCGAACAGCTACAACCACATGTATTACATCATCCGTGTCCGGTTTATGCCGCACGTTGCCTTTACGGCACCAATGGGAGGTTGTGCTATGTACATGAAAAATGTAGTAGACTCCGAATTAATGCACACATACTGTCTGCGTGATCAGATCACAGCCTCAGTGGCACGCAGCAATGGGTTTGTTGATCAAATGGCCACCACCATCAACGTCAATGTGAATGTATTTACTTTGTACTGAATTGGGAATTGGTAAAAACTGAATGGGAGGTTGGAGTGCTACATTCTATGAACGCTATGGCCAAAGCTGTGATACGTGGAGCACGCTCACCCCAACACTCCTCTCCGCGATAGTACTTGTCACCCTCCGTGTAACCCAGACCAGCACACGTGGCCAGCAAATCTTCATCCATCTTGGCTAGAGCACCGAAGATAGGGGCATATCGATGCTCTCACAACACGAATTCGACCGTGATTCCTTCCACGAAGGAACCTTGGCGTGTCATATATTTGGTGGAAGCTACGATTACTCAAATCCCATTCTCAAATTGTAGAAAGACAAGAACAATTATTTCAACTTCTGTTCTACTTGTTGAAGTCTGCATGCATTCGTCTTTCTTTTCATGCTGATCCAACTCGGCCTCGACCGCCTCGTTCAGTTTTCCCGCCATTCGAGACAATGAGTAATGCAATGACGAAAAGGGGTTTCCCCACGTGGCAACTGACATGTCATGACACTTGACAGTGAGTGTAACTGCTACACTTCATTATTCGGCTTTCATTTTTTGTATTTTCAGGGTGTATCGGTCGCCTCTAACTCTACAGTCCGGCTGATCGCCTTTGTCCTTTGTTGTTTTCTTCACTGTGGATCTGGAAATGTGAATTCAGTGACCAGCAAACTAGTGCTGTTTGCGTACGTATACCTGAGAAAGATTGGAGGGAGATCTCTGGAGAGTAAAGAAAGTAAATTATACTGTACCAGTAAATTATTATTGAAAATCCAGTGTCACAGCTGTGCTGTTTGGCACCCAGGCCGTGGTGTCTAGCAGTGGAGAACTGAATGAACAAGTGTAGACAGTAGGTAGACTTAGCTCTTCAAAAACTGTTTACATTCAATGGCGTCGACGCCAGTTTGGTTTGGCCAGCTTCTGGGCAATGATGAAGCCACACTGAAAACTGCCTCTGACATTCTTATCAAGTACATTGACAACATTTTGGCCAATCCAGATCAGCCAAAGTACAAGTGCATTCGCCTGGAGAACAACACGTTCAAGGCCAAGGTGCTCTCGGCACGTGGCGCACTGCAGTGCTTGAAGGCCATGGGCTTCGTGCAGGATCCCGAATACATTGTACTGCCGAGGGACGCGGACCTGCGGAAACTCAGTGCGATGCGTCAGAGCCTTGTGCAGCGCACATACGTACAGCCCACAGCTGCTTTGCCTGCAGCTGTGGCACATCGGCCGAGCATTTCTGTTAGTCCGGAACAAACACGGAGTTTCCTGCAACGTGTTACGACTCACGCTGAGCATGTACTGATGTACGAAGATCGATCATTGCAGTTGAAGGCACGTTCGTGTATTCCCGTGGACCGTCTCGATCGGGCGGCAAGTGATGCCGTGCGCCGGGTAGAGGCAGCAACGCCCAATGAGACAAACACGATCAGTCAGCAGGAGTGCTTGCTCCTGGAACTGATGCACTGGTTCAAAGAGGACTTCTTCTCTTGGTGCGATGCACCCGAGTGCGAGCGTTGCGGGGCACCACCTGCTCAAATGCAGTCGGTAAGACCGGTCTTGGCGTTTCACTTGTTTCAACCACTGATGCATTGCACCTACTATAGTTGCCGTGAGTCAAGTCTATTTGGTTCCAGTCACCTGAGTGTGTCGAGTTGCAGAGAATAAGATCCAAATGGCACCAGTGCAGTTCATCAGGGAACTGAGCTATGTTGAACAATGCACGGCTCGACAAATTGCCTTGTGTGCATTTCTTGGCGCCATGTGCTTGTGTCTTAAAGCATTGCCAAGCATTGAATGCCTAGAACTAGCACATACAATGGTTTAAAACTGCCATGCTTAATTACTATTCAGAAAGGAGATCATCCGACAGCATTTGAACTAGGCCTGTTTTGGTGATGGGAGTACATTTCCCTTGTGTGTTTGTATGCATGATGCTATGTTTTCTGTCACCGTTACGTGCTCAGATTGGTCATGTTGCGCCAAACTCCGACGACCTGCGCTACGGTGCCAGTAGAGTCGAAGGTTATCGGTGCTCAATGTGCAGCTCCACGGGCCGCTTCCCACGCTACAACCATCCCGGCAAGCTACTGGAAACGCGCAAGGGTCGCTGCGGGGAGTGGGCCAATTGCTTTACCTTGTAAGAATCAACAGTTACAGTTACTGTTGCTTAGACAGTGACGGTTTTTCTGTGTTTTTCTGTATTTGATTTGTGAGTGATTTTCTTGTTCGGGGGCTGATTGGTATGATCAAGAGTTCATAACCACTCTTGGTATGATTCGTCAATACAACCATGAATAATTTAAAAAAATTAATACGGTTCGAGTGCAGTTTAGTCAGACTGACTTCTCTACGTCCGTAGGATCGCACCCTCAGCTTGTTCAAGGATCAAGGCGCAGGACACAAGCATACATGTCTGTTACATGATGTGAACTGTGTATTGATCGAGTGTGTGATTGGTCCTGGTCTAACTGTTACTACCTTTGTCTTCCAGATGCTGCCGAGCCATGGGATTCGAAGCGCGGCATGCGGTGGACTGGACAGACCACGTGTGGACGGAGGTGTTCTCCGACAGGCAGCAGCGCTGGCTGCACTGCGACCCGTGTGAAGACTGCTGTGACAAGCCACTGATCTACGAAGCGGGCTGGGGCAAGTCGCTCTCCTACATCCTGGCGTTCAGCTTCGAGGAGGCGATAGACGTGACCTGGCGCTATACGGCCAAGCCCGACGAGGTGAGAACTCGGCGGTCTCTGTGTGACGAGGATGCACTGCGCCGGTGTCTGGATGGCTTGAGAACTCAGCGCCAGCGAGCCTTAACGGCTGACCGCCGGCAACAACTGATGCAGCGCTGTGTGGTCGAGGCACTGGAATTCATGTCTGTGAAGTCTGCCGATGACATTGCCGGCCAGGGAAGGACTTCAGGGTCCATGGCTTGGCGCTTGGCACGTGGTGAAACTAGCGGTGACACTGGCAGCACAAGTGCAGCCGCGGCAGCAGGGTCAGCAGCCGTAGCACCCACAGCCATCATCGAGACTAGCTACCTATTCGAGCTATCGGACGGTGACGTGGCTGCGAAGCGGATGCGTGTCCGGTACAGCACTGCATCCGATGCCTATTATCGTCAGCATGCCGATCACTTGGCAAAGAACGATGCTCCAGCACTGCGCGGCTGGAAATCGGGCATATTCATGGCAGAAAATGTGCAGCGTAAAGTAGAGAACGACTGGAAAATGGCTTACTTGGCTCGGCGTTCCGGTGGCAGTGAAGCGTCGGCAACATGGACACTAGATTTATCATCGCACTCGTGTACGGTCGATCGAGCGTCAGTATGCGTCAAGGGGGACGTCTTTGGCAGCGGTCGTATCTCCTGGTCCGTGTCTGCCGACAACGGTGCGCTCGTGGAGCTGGATAGTAATTCACAGGGTGGCGCTATGCCGGAGCTCGATGGAGCGACAATGATTACAGTGACAGCAAGCATGCAAGGCGGTGATGGTGATGTTGCATGGCAGCATACACAGCTGTTTCGCCAGAGCTCGGAAGAGAAGCTGCTATGCCCGCTGGACATTGACTTGAGCGTGCGCAGCAGCTGAGCTCCACCGTGTACTTCATTTATTGCTAGTCTTACTCCCCAATGAGCTGGCTCGTTGTAGTTCTTTTCCCGCTTTTTCCATTGGCAGTGCTGATTTTGCTGGATTCCTGCTCCTGTTCCCCACACCCACAACAGTAACGTTATTTCTTCATTTGACCACTCAACCTAAATTATATGCTCGGGGATAAGCTTTCACACCCCGCCATGAATGTGCTCTGTCTCGATTGTGTATTTTCAACTATTTTGATATGTGCCGATTATGCTTTTTCGTGCACGGTTCATCTCTTGAAGACAAGCCATTGTTGTCTTGTTTTCTAGTGTCCCCTCTCCCTTCATCTGTCCGTGTCCCTGGTGGAGAACTTTTCACTTTTAGCTAGTATTATCTTAGAAATCAAATACAAGCACATGTAGTTTGGCTGGCTGGTCCCACCAGCTGCATGCCATAGCTTTGCAATGCTCTATTGGTCTCATTTCCCATAACAACATGTGTACTAGTCAACTTGAATATGATTGTTTGTATTTCAGGAAATCATCATTGAGTGCCTTCATGTACACCGGTCACCGGTCTACAGTACTTGTGCTGGGGTGGGGTGCTCACTGCTGGTGCTGCTGTCTGATGTACGTGGTGGGTGCTGCATGGTGCATGCAGGGCTGTTCGAAGGAGACCATTCCTAAAATGCAGAATGATGCTTCTCAGAAAAGCACGCGGGAAAGATGATGTGATTACATGTATATTGCCAGCCACTGAATGTCAAGAAACCGAACCAAAATAACAACATGGCAAACAGACGTCGCCACTTCAAGACTAGTAGAGGTACATGACAGGAGCTAATCCCTTACTCCCTGTGCTTTCAGACTCTCGACGGAGCACTGCATGATTATACCAAGAGTACATAACCCCCCTGGGGGGGGGGGGATATACTCTTGATTATACCAAAGAGCGATCGGCAGCATGCAGCATGACTGCCAGGGAGTCGTACCCAAACCATTTTTTAGGGGGTACGACTCCCCGATGACCGCTAGCTGTGTGATGACTTTCCTGCTCGACGTACTATCACAGCAAGTGTAAATGATGTGCTTCCGGTGCTTGGCATTGCAACAGCAAAGTTCAGCGACGGGGTGAGGACTGCACTTTCCTTACACTGAGGAAGTGAACAATGCGACATACAGACAGTGTCATCTCCATCAGCGTCAGCAGCAGCAGGAAATGATAAGACATTTTAATAATCTCCTGCAGACTAGCACGGCACATTGCACACTGGCATTGTGCATGTACTTGATACAGGGACACAGTGAAGAGGCAGACGGAAGCGACTTCATGCTTAGAAATACAGAATAATCCTAGACTACACACCGCACACTTGCCATACGGACAGCAATGGACATTTAATAGCGAGCTTTGCGGCTCAGAGTAATTACGCATGAAAATCCGTTTGCCATACTCTCCGGGAAGCGAGGGCAACTTTCATATGTAGATATCTCCATAGTATAGGAAAGCATTTTCCTATGTTCCCTATTGCTACTAGACAATACACAATCAACATGATGCCAACATTGGACCACGGGGGTTTCATTCATGGCTTGATCTGTGATAGCGTGTGGCAGGCTGAGGGAGGTCGGGGTTTACACGACTCTCCGGTACTCATTATCAATCGTGATGAACTTCAGTGAGATGTTGAAGAGCGGCGTGTGGTGATGGTCTTCTGCTGCACGGTGTACAGTGTTGCCAGGCAGGGCAGGCGACTGCAGGTCTGTTTGCACGTCGGGATGTGTCTGCTGCATTGCACATGTGCGTACGGTGCTGCCAGGCTGGGCAGGCGACTGCAGGTCTGTTTGCACGTCGGGATGTGTCTGCTGCATTGCACATGTGCGTACGGTGCTGCCAGGCTGGGCAGGCGACTGCAGGTCTGTTTGCACGTCGGGATGTGTCTGCTGCATTGTACATGTGCGTACGGTGCTGCCAGGCTGGGCAGGTGACTGCAGGTCTGTTTGTACGTCGGGATGTGTCTGCAATGTGCATGCGCACGCACTCGTGTGTTCATGACACATCACCGTAGGTAATTAGAATCACTTGGCACATGCACTGCTTGATGATCCTTGAGCCAGACTGCTGATACACGCCCGCACCTGGCTGCGCTTTTCCTGGACAATACCTGGCAGCGGAAAGTCAATCTTGTTCTTCGGTGGTATGCTCACAGCAAAGTCCCGGCGTGCTTTGTGATTCTCGGCTATATACTCGGCATACAGCATAACATAGACTCCGCAATCCGTACCTGTGGGGAACATCAATGGAGAAACAAAGGAAACAGCCTCTCAAAAGACAGTAGACAGGGAAAGAATAATGCGCTTAGTAAGTTTGCATACTGACCAGGAAAGTAAGTGTCTTGCAATTGTACGTAAGTGTAGCCAAGAGAAAAATCGGCCTCCTTTACTCTCTCAGTGTGATCTGCTTTCTCAGAGTGATCTGCTTTCGGTTGGAGCACGTGTAGTGTATACTTGGTAAACTTACAGTTCACTTGCCGTGGACTGTCAATTGGCACATGTTCAGCTTGAGGTGCACCTGTGAAAACAAAAGAAAGAGAGACCCACAGTAAATTCAATCAGTCTATGTGAAAGAAGTCAGCATCGAAACCTCCCTCACTCAGAGCAAAATACACTGTTAGAAAAGAAGCCAAACACCAAACAGAAAAGCCATCTACATGTACGTATTCCATTTCTCACAATCACCCATAGCCTTACTCTCAACTCACAGTTGATCAATCTACATGTACACAGCTTTTCCTGCAGTTGCTCGGCATACTTACAGTTGATCAATCTACACAGCTTTTCCTGCAGTTGCTTGGCATACCTGGCGTTTAATTGAAGCATGGAATCAAAGTGGAAGAATGCGTTCTGCTCTCGATGGTAGCATAGCAAAGACCAGTGTGAGCCTCCAGAGCCACTGCTGTCCGCGTTGTCGTTCACTGCCAGCAGGACGAGCTTGCGGCTTGCCAGGGCGAGTGGCTCAAGAATCACTGTCAGCTCCTCAACTGCAATCAAGACCAGGCAAAAAGCAGCAGAACCGCGTGCCATCGTGCCAATAGTTCATCACCTTGCGGGAAGGGTGAATACAGCATGACCAAGAGTACATAACACCCCAGAGTGTGCAACTCGACTATGGGTGCTGTCCCGACAGAATTTCAAGTTGACGTCATTTTTATGATGCAATGCGCACTGTACACGGATTATCAGACGAATCCAGAACCTGTGATGAACCAAAGCCTATCTGATCCTGTACAAATTATTGCAAGGAAAAACGTGTGATGCATTGGCACCCATAAACATGTTGTAAATCACTGGTGCAAGGAGCATTGCATCATAATAAAAGATGTCAACTTGAAATTCTGTTGGGACAGCAGGGTATGTGGGAGTTGCACACTCTGGGGGGCTATGTACTCTTGGAATGACGCATACTGATCAATATCTGCTACTGTTCTGGACTGCGCTACTTCATGCCTAGATTGTTGCACCGGAAGCAGTTAGAGGTTACAACACACTGTACAGCACACCTATTGTCTTTAAAGGTGTACGTTGCAGTACAGTACAGGTGGAATCCGATTCCGACATACAGTAAAACCTGTAGCTAAAGACCACCGTGACTAGCGACCAGCCTGGTACTACAGACCACTTCGCCAGGCACGGACGGTCTCACATTCATATAATTATGGTTGTGCGGTGCAAACCTCCAACTAAAGACCACCTGCCACTGAAGACCACTTTCTCTGGCCCCAAGGGGCGGTCGCTAGTCACAGGTTTTACTGTAACAGTGTCTGATAATTCAAACCTCAAACTGGGCATGTATGCCTAATAAGAAGTCCACGGACATAGGCCATATCATGGGATTCCTTCTGATAATTGGAGGGTGGCATTATGCCGCATTGCGTAGTTCAAAGTTCACTGTACACTGCATGAGATGCACAAGATCGGTGTCTACACTCTACAGTGCATATCGCAACTCCATGTAACCATAGGAGCATTTAAACATAATAATTATCAAGAGTAGATAAACAAGAGTGTGCAACTCCGCATCCCTTTTGCACAATCTGCAGATACCCCGGCCCATGTCGGATTTTTGTTGTTGACGTCACCTTTTTCAGAAAACTGTGCATTTTGCCGCAGAGCAGTGTGAGAGCACGTGCTGGGCACCGACCTTGTGATGTAAAGCCCGGCCAAGTGCACGAGGCAAAACTTCCCAAAAGACTCGCAGCGTTTGCGTCGTAGAAAAGATTACGTCCACAAAAAATTCCGCCATGGGCCAACTCATCCGGGAGTTGCATACCCTTGTTGTTTACCTACTCTTGATAATATTAGGGAGGTTTCGCTCTACGGAATTACGTATGAAAATAACGTAGGAGCTGCATATAATTTTCATACGTAAAGATCAGCGCTGTTGGGTTTCGCTCTACGTGATTTCTCCACGACTGCTAAACGTGCCTTGTTGCTTTGGAGACGCGTTGGCTGCATGCGCCCACCGCATGTACCACGAACCGAAACCGCGTTTTCCCAATCGTATTTTGCACGTGGTGTACGGTGTGTGTACCTTGTGTTTCGCGCGGTTTGAACTTTGCCATGGATAAATCCGGAAGATGCGAAAAATATTTCAAAAAGTCCTACGTAGGCCCCAACGTAGGAAATAGCTTTCCTACGGAAATCCGTAGAGAGATTTACGTATGAAAGCTGCCCTCACTCCCCGGCGTGTACGACATTCGGATTTTCATACGTAATTACGTAGAGAGAAACCTCCCTATCATAGAATGGGAAGTGGGTACCTGTTTGGGTAACTAGAATGTCCAGAAAATAGGAAAAAGTTCCGCCGGCAATTGTAGTTCATATTATCATGACTCCAGCTGCAGTGTAAATGTACCTGAGAGGAATTTGATCATCTGCGTCACATCGGGGGTGACCAGAGCTACGTCATCGCGACCTTCCAAAATCGTGTGCTCCAAGTACCTATTGAGTCAGGCAAGAACACATGAAAGTACACAAATCAGGCATATTCATACAAGGAGAGACAGGGGAAGTCAACCATTAATATTATGGACGCATGGGAGGGAGGACGGGAGGGGGAGTAGCACATATACATACAGTTGTCAGCCAAGAAATACAACCAATCACTCGGGTTTGCAGTGTGTGCAATGCGAAACGCTGATCAAGAAGCAAGATATCAAGTTGGTACATACATGTAGCTTGCTGGTGTTCACTATCTCTCTCTCTCTCCCTCTGTGTGTGTGTGTGTCTCTCTCTCTCCCTCTGTGTGTGTGTGTGTGTGTGTGTGTGTGTGTGTGTGTGTGTGTGTGTGTGTGTGTCTCTCTCTCTCTCTCTCTCTCTCTCTCTCTCTCTCTCTCTCTCTCTCTCTCTCTCTCTCTCTCTCTCTCTCTCTCTCTCTCTCTCTCTCTCTCTCTCTCTCTCTCTCTCTCTCTCTCTCCCCTGTCATCTATCCATCTCCATTATTACTACTTCAGTAGTACCCCAGTGCACTGGAGCAGCTTTCCAGACAGGGAGTCGTCAGATACTTATTTCAAAGTTATTTGACGACTCCCTGGTCAATTGCATATTGGTTGCGGAAAATACAAAAAAAACGAACTTTACACGGTAAATAACAAGTACGTACTCAAACCAGAAGGCTATCAGCTTGTCGTTGAGCCAATTGCCTTCCCCAAGGAGTGCAACATCCTCTGTTCGAAGGCAGCTATCGTAATAATTCAAAACTGTTTCACTAGACATTGTTCAGTTTGACTATTTTAAAATTTACCAAAATACTGAATTGCCAGAAAGTGCAACCCAAAAACGGCGACAAGACTTAGTATTACCAAGTGATGCAGCATAACCATGAATGGCATGATAATTGATAACACCTCATCTTTTCTCAGAGCAGTACGAGTATTCACCACAGTGAGATACTGAGGAGAGAGATTTATCAAGTGGAAGTTTCACATATTATTACTAGAGACACTACACACACGGACTCGGTAGACCATGCATGGTGGCACTGGAGTCCCTGGTAGATCTACGACTCGAGTTTGTGTGGACAAGATTTGAAAAGCTGCAAGCTAGCTGCCGCTGCAAGATCCTGCCTGCTGACGTCACCTGGCAGAACACGTTACAGTACTGATTCATCGCCTTTGTCGCCATGGTTCCATAGTCAGTTCAACCGGGATTTTCGAATGTGGATTGTCTGTCAATCAGGCAGTTCGTTGCAGCAGCTTGATTTTCAGAGAGCTTCACCTGCTGAGTTTCTTCTTCCCCGAACTCTGTCCACTCAAATGTAAATGTTTCTGAGCTTTATGTCCTTGCACTTGTCTTCTCCTGATCTACCGGTATAATCTCAACCATTCATCACCATGTCATCGGGGATTCTTTCCGCCCGTGATAATGACGAAAGTGGAAAGGTACTCTAGAAAGTTGCTTGCAACTACATGTATTGCAATAATATTTTATTGATCAATAATTCTCTCTTGCCTTGCCTTGTGTTCACCCAGCCGCAATCCTTGGCAGCTGGAGTTATATCTCGCTCCAAGCGTGCGACTATAATCACAAGTGCTCCTGACTTCACCCCACCTGGAAAGGAGAACGTGGCGTTACGCCTGGCAAAGAACAACACTGAGATGTGTGACACTGTGGTGGAAGGTCGAGGGGTGCGCGCAACACTAACAGATGTTAGTCCTCGACAGGGCAGCGATCTGTCCGATAACACGTTGGACATTGGCTTCTTGGCGGAGAACTCTACGGCGTCTTATGGTTCAGCGTCAGGTCAGTTTCTCCCATCACCCCAGACTCAGTCTGGTTAGATAATGCAAACAGTTCTGTGTGTACTTTACACGTAATTACAGTCACCTAAAAGTCTGTAGTACACTATTCCACTTGTCAGCAAGCTGCATACTCTACATCATCATCATCATGATACTGTGCTGATAACACCTTCATGGTTGATAATAAGCTAGCCGTCATAGGGTATTATCAAGAGTACATAACCCCCCAGAGTGTGCAACGCCGATCCAGCTCTGTGTAGGGTCTTGGTCGAGCGGAATCGGATCTTCTGATGTCATGCGTACACTTCACACCAGCGCAAGGCCGGTCTCGAGGCAGGGCACCATTGTTTTTGATCCAAGAGTACCCGCGACTCCCCGGGTTCCCCTCAGATGTGTACGGTATTATGACGCAAAGATCCGATTCCGCTCGACCAAGACCCTATGCAGAGCTGGATCAGGCGTTGCACACTCTGGGGGGTTATGTACTCTTGGTATTATCATGTATCATACATTTTGCGTGTAGGAGATACGGAAATATTCCCGTAGATGGAACTAACGCAATAAATAGAGTAAGCTACATACTCAGTACAAACACCATTAGCAAATCTTGTTTTCATGTAGATGGAACTGTGCACATTTATCAAGTCCCGCGTGACTGTTGCCGTAGAGATCGTGCCGTAGATCGAGCCAATCAACAATCTTGCAGAGTGTGAAGTATGTTCAATACTTCATGGGAAAACTTACCGTTCTTCAGTATTGCGAAACCGGTATATATTTTAAACTGCACTAGATTTGACCTTTGGACTTATTAAAGCATTTGTGTGATAGTGCTTTGGCGTGCTTGATAGATTTGCACTGTATTATTAATTAATTGAAGAGCAAGAAAAGTGTTACCAAACAGTATGAATGCCAAAGGAAAAAAGCAAAGAGAAAGAGAGAGAAGGAAAAAGCAATAAGGAGAGACAAATGCGTTTATGGAAATTCATAGATACGGTACGGTCCGCACAGGGACGTATGTGAGCAGGTACACTGAACCTGGGAGGCGTATACGAATACGGGGGTGCGTAAATAAACCCTACCGTACGGGAATTATGTACAAGTCAATCTGAGGTCTTGCAAACCAAATGTACAACCATGACTAATAAGAAACATGCATGACGAATATAGAAAAGGGAAATGAAAGTTGCTGATGCGATTTTTAATATGATAAGTATTAAATTCTGTTGAGAAACGAGAGGTACCAGGTTCAAGTCCTGCTTGGAAGCGGAAGGATTTTTTCCAACCGTGCTGCGACCCACAGTTAATTGGGAACTCGTGGCCTGGCATGAGTAATACATGGATGTGGCAAATGGGATTTAGGCCTTTGGCCTCTGGTTGGTGGATCTGATCTATCCTCCCCCACCGTTTAGGAGCCGCATCTGACGCCTGATCATGGGGTGGTGGCGTCCCACGGAAGCGGAAAGGTGGTTCTTGACCAGGGAGTTGTACGACTCCTTATTCTTGACCTGCCCGGTACGCGAACCCGTCGAATTTACATTTTTTTAAATTAAATTCTGTGCCCAAGGTCCGAGTCTAGAGTCGTACTGCCACAGTGCTACCGTTTGGCCTTTGTACAGTCAACTTCGCTTATAACGACACTCGGCGGGGCATCAGAAAAGTGTCGTTATACCCGAAGTCTCATTATATGTGTCACAGTTGGATGGGACTTTGCTCTGGGCATGAAAATTATGTCGTTATTCGCGAATTGTCGTTATATCCGCAGTCGTTATTAGCGAAGTTGACTGTACCGACCTTTATATAAGTACCCAGGTACATCAGGTAAACTGCCATATTTGACATAGATGGCCATATATGCATGAGAGGTCAGGTACTGTGCATGGAACAGTCACGTGGGGTACGATAACATTTAATGACATATTCCCCTTGCACGGGGACAGTATTGGCTCCAATATCTGGGAACGGCGCTGACATTGGCCTTCGCGTTGTTCTACACCGTACTGCACTTGAAAGCCGTGATCTAGTTCCCGCCTCTTACCCGGGAAGCGACATGTTGTGCAGGTCAGATCAACAGTACTTTGCTTCCAAGCCAGACATATTCAGCCCGGCAGCGACAGCGTATAGTGCTGCAACTTGCAGCTTGGTTGCACCACCAGCACAACTGGCCGCCACCATCACAATGCAAGATATGTTGTTTGGCGTATGCCCTCCGAAACCGAATCCAGAGAATCAGTGCTCGGATGATCGATGTTCAACTACATACTGTAGATGATCATTTTATCTGGGATATCATTGAACGGGTTCTGTCTGTTCACATGTTCTGCAACTCACAGACACTGATATCAGCCCCGGGCACAAGGAGCAGATAGCCTCTACCGAGAACAAACAGGTGCGCGGTTCCGCTGCTGCAGCCGATGGCGGTGCGGCCAGGGTAGACGAAGAAGACGAGGATGACGACGACTATGATGACGGTGCAAGTGGTTGTGGCGGCGGCAAGATGATATACCAGGACCACAGTACCGCGTCGCCACAGAACATCAATGTCATGACTGCGTCCACTGCGGCACTGCCTGCCGTCAGGTAAGATTTCTGCCACATGCAATGTTTGCTTATCAGCCAGGTTTCACATGGTTGGGACAGCTTTACTCTGACCCAAAGTACAAATATACAGGGCCGAAGCCCGGATTATGTGGTGTGAAGTTGCATCATCACGATTATAATTATGTGGTCCGAATTGGCTTTCCAACACTCCGAGACTGGTCCTTTCTGACTGGTGTGTAGCTTTAGATCTGAACCAGTATCACACTCTAGATGTGTATTCAGTACAGCGTACCTGTATTACTATTTGTAACGTTACATGTACTCTCCTGTTGTCCACTGTGCAGGAAATTCTGTACAGACAATGCAGAAACAGCTACTGTATCTGCTTCCGGTGAGCACTGCACGCCAACCAAGTCGACGACGGCGATGAGGGCGCTCCGGACACCTGTGAACCGACACGACAACACGCTGGACTCCATCGTGCCCACCGACATCGATGAGTCGTTTGCCGTGGGAGGCGTCGGCGACATGCCGCCTATCGGCGTGCCCTCATTCCGCAGGTACGGGCGAATTTCTCAATCATGTCGCGAGATATTGTTGATATATCCTTCATCTTTCTGTGAGAACCGGACCTATGGGACGGTGAGAAGGCAATCATGCCTGTGCAATTGGTGAAGTAAAATAAAAGTCAACAACAAAATATAAACAAAGAGTATGGGCTCTTCGTTTGAATTTTTCTGATAAGAAGACAGATAGTCAGTTGGCTTCATTGAATGACATGAATCCAAGTTGTGCGGCTACAGCTGTATCTGTACAACAACGCCATACTGCTCTCTCACAAAGTGTTGCTATGTGATGCCGACGTGTGCCCGTGTCTTTGCAGATACGCCGAGCTCCTTTCACCGACGTCGAATGATTTGTCCGCAGACAACCTTCACGCGGACATACAGCCGTACCCGGGCACCCCATCTCCGGCGAAGCGTCGCTCTCCCACCTCACGTGTGCCCGCGGACGCCACGCAGGCATCCAATAGCAGGACGTTTGACGAGAGTCACATCTATGCGCAGCCGCATCGTCCCAACTCATCCGCCTCCTTTACCAGCTGTACATCGTCGACCCCGTCAAGCTCCATCATTGAACATGTCGACGACTGTGCGCCCAGCTCTAAGAAGCTCTGCACCCCGATCGTGCAGAAAGTCAAGCAGATGACATCAATGGCCGAGTCCCCCGTCGCGCCATCTGCCGAACACAAGGCGATGATGCAGAAAATTCAGGTTGGTGTTCAAACTTCTAAGTGCAACACACACACACACACACGTAATCTAAAGGGCAGCTGGAAATGTCCTGAAGTAGGGCGCTCAGAACCGCGGGGGGGGGGGGGGGGGGGGGGGGGGGAGCCACTCTGCATGTATAATACTTTAGCTAAACCATCACTGCGGTGATACATGCTCTCTTTACATTGTCTGCAGAGAATGCATGCCCACTGAAAGCTGGGCACACGTGTTGCACAATGCCATGGCCTGCAGCTGTAACATGTTCATAGCCAAGTCAATGCAGTTTAACTTTAGTAGACCGAGAAGCACGACCTAGATATTGACATGTATTAGGACGGTAGGTAGGCAGGCAGGTAGGTAGGTAGGTACACACAGGTGACCAGGCATTTGAATGTTGTGTAGAATAGTCACAGGTTGTAACAGTCACTGGGTATGTGAACGAATCCACACACGCTTTCCTCGCTCTGCACAGCACCTACGCGCAGTAATTGATCGTGACTCGACATTGGAGAAGCAAGCACGGCAGGCATTGCAGCACTGCTTGGCTCGTGATGGCGGTTCTCAGCAGGAACTGGAGGCAGAGAGGCTGATGTTGTTAGCTGGTAAGTTGATCGTGTATGTGCTGCACGTGTGTTTCATTTGCAAGAAATTTCATTCAGCTCTTGCTCACTTCGACATGGGTCATATTGTTCTAAATTGACGTAGAGTTTCACTGTGATTCGTGAATGTGCCCATATTTCTCCCGTTCCGTTACCATCACTGATGCGCATATGCATGCACATTATTGCTTTTTTCCTCTCTTTCTCTTTTCTGCATTCAGGATTGAGGTCAAGCCGATGCACGTCGGAGATTGAGCGCCTGAGGCAGCAAGTCGCTGCTCCCGTCTCTTCTCGCAGTGGCACGGACAGTCCGTGTGATACCGAACTTGTTCTTTCAGGTGAGAGCTTGGATCGTGAAACACGGTTACATGTACAGTACTGTCGGGTAGCGCCGAAGAACGGCCAGGCTAGAATTTCATCAATCACGGCATGCCAATGCATACACGGTGACTCAACTGTGCATAGACTGTAATACATGAAAATAAGAACGGTCTAGGCTAGGAGGCTGACCCCCCTCCCCCAGTTCTTCGGCGACCAACAGTACTGTATTGCTAAAATACTAGTTGTACTTGTACATGTACCTGGACTAGATGATGATCCTGACTGAACATCACACACCAATGCAGCACTAGCTAGTTACGTAGTTATAATTATGGCGACTATTCTTACGATTGGAACTTTGTGCAGTAGAATTGGATTGTTGGATATTCCATATTCCTGCAGTGGAGATCTACTTGGATGATTGTTCGGACTGCAAGGTAGCCCCGTGTCATTTCTGAAATTGCTTGGCCTAACACATGAAGTGTTACACTGTAGTACTAGTACATTGAATGCTATCATTTCCTTATTCGTTGGAACTGCCTGGGCGAGTGTTTGAGTGAACCGTCGCGCTCTGGTGACATCATGTGATGTGTGTGTGTGTGCGTCTCTCTCTCTCTCTATCTATCTCTCTCTCTCTATCTCGCCCTCTCTCTCTCCCCCTCTCTCTCTCTCTCTCTCTCTCTCTCTCTCTCTCTCTCTCTCTCTCTCTCGCCCTCTCTCTCGCCCCCTCCCTCTCTCTCTCTCTCTCTCTCTCTCTCTCTCTCTCTCTCTCTCTCTCTCTCTCGCCCTCTCTCTCGCCCTCTCTCTCTCTCTCTCTCCCTCTCTCTCTCTCTCTCTCTCTCTCTCTCTCTCTCTCTCTCTCTCTCTCTCTCTCTCTCTCTCTCCCTCTCTCCGCTCGTCTCCATCTTGCTGCAGACATCTGTATTCCGTTGCATCTCAGCTTCTTGTCTACACTCGGCCGGGAATCAGGTTAGGTCCTGAGCAGTTGTGTGTCCATTGTGAAATACTGTACTTCGAGTACTAGAGAATGTTGGACCCACACGAGAGTTATATACCGTATTTCGCCGATTATAAGTCGCACCCCCATTTTCAGATTTGAGCCATATCTTTTCGATGTATTAAAGGGGAAGTTAAGGCAAAAATTAAAAGTTCACCAGTTGTAGTCTTCGGGGTGCTGAGTCGAATGGTCTTGGTCCGAGAAAGCTGAGACGCTCCCTTCCTACTTGAATCCCAATCGAACTCGCGCACTTCCACCGAAACTGGGTGACTGCGCCCTACTAGATGGGGATTTGTATGCAAAATGTCACTAAAAGCGCCATTTCGTTCTTATAAAAGCACGGATGACCGCGATTGGCCCATATGTTGTAGTCTTTTGGACGCTGAGTCGACTGGTTTTGGTCCGAAAAGGCTGCGATGCAGCGTTCCTCCTTTATTCCCAATCGAACATGGTTGAAGAAGCGGTCACGTGCTCCTGGGTGCCCAAATCACCTGGTCACCGCGCCAGCAGGCGACAACTTTCACACCAAGGTTCAACTCGAGTGACAGGACTGCACCCAAAAAAGGTCAAAACAGGCTGTAAGTTGTACCCTGCAGGCACGGTGACCAGGTGACTGGTGTACGCAGGAGCACGTGACCGCTTGTTCTACCATGTTCGATTGGGAATTAGGGGCGAACGCTGCATCGCAGCCTTTTCGGACCAAAACCAGTCGACTCAGCGACCAAAAGACTATAACATATGGGCCAATCGCGGTCATTCGTGCTTTTATAAGAACGAAATGGCCCTTTTAGTGACATTTTGCATACAAATCCCCATCTAGTAGGGCGCAGTCACCCAGTTTCGGTGGAAGTGCGCGAGTTCGATTGGGATTCAAGTAGGAAGGGAGCGTCTCAGCTTTCTCGGACCAAGACCATTCGACTCAGCACCCCGAAGACTACAACTGGTGAAATTTTAATTTTTGCCTTAACTTCCCCTTTAACTTCAGTAGTAAGTCATGCTCGATTGTAAGTCGCACCCCTTTTTTACCCTTGGTTTTTTTTAATGTAAAAAGGTGCTACTTGGTCCGGCTCATCGCAATTGTCGCTTATCTCCCACGCACCTTTTGACAGGTAAAACCAGTCCGATCACGATATCTAACTTACTTTTGCTTGGGAGGTTGTGATGGCAAGATCAAAGGAGGCACCAAAGAAAAATGATCGTGACTAGCACTTTGAATCGCGATGTGTTCGACTTTTTTGGGAAGTGGGAATCTGGCCATTCACTGTCTGTGTTGCCAAAAGCCAAGCGCAGCGACCCGAAGACCGGAACTGTGGTAGGGGCAACTGACATCCTGGAGAGCGTGACAGGCACGCGTGCACGGCAGAGGAGTACGAGCCGCATGAGCGTCATGCTGAAGAAGAAAGGTGTTTTTGATGCGATGCGCCCGGCCGACGGTTGTTGTTCCTTGCTTGGTGGACCTAGCAGCAGTGTTACAAGAGTCGTGGTCAGCGTATCCAGCGGAGCGTATGACACCTGTCTGGAGAGGCCTGTATGCCTCGAAGGCTTTGTTGAAACACACTGTGGCGACACACAGGTCACACTGCCCACGGTTCCTTCAAGCACCGAAGTGACAGTCACAGCTGTTCCTTTCCCATTGCTGCCATACGACGGCCTGAGTGAGAAAGCAAGAGATACTCCGTCTACGCCAGCAGCTAGACACCAGAAAATGTCAGCTCATGTAAGACGCGGCAGCTCGAGTGATGCAGAGTTGAATGAACTCTGGACCTGTAAGAGTGTGAGTGCAAGAACGCGCTCCTTCGCGGATTTATTTCGTGCATTTTGCTTACTTTGCTTCCTTTCTTCGACTCGCTTCACCTGATTCCATTGCTGAAATTTTTTTCTTGTGGCGGAGAGTATTCTTGTATCATGCTTCCTCACTATGCCTACTGGAAATTTCACAGAGCGGTAAAAAACTCCTCTTCTTAGTGGTGATAGATAAGCGACAATTGCGATGAGCCGGACCAAGTACTTATAATCGGGGAAATACGGCAATGGGCTATGACAGCGGTTTAGCGTGGTCTTCACTAACCACTTCTTGAAGGTGTCAACTCTCAAGTGCAAAGCAAATGTACCGCAAACGTTTTTCGTGCCTGGTGGTCATCACAGTACGGAAAGACTGCGAACCAACGGGCTTGATACAGCCTCTGTTATGGGCAGACGGAAAGACTGAGCTCTGAGGCCAAACTACCTGGATTTGGATGCACCACAGTTGAGTAATCACTAAGGGGTCGTCCACAAATATCAATATTTTTTTAGGGAAGATATTGGTTCGGTTTTTTTTTGGGGGGGGGGGGGTCTCTGTTTGTCTCACCTTTAGATGTGGACGGGCACTGTACAAACATGTAGTTGATGACCGACGAAAAGCGAAAGTTAGCCTCATGAAGGCCACGGCAAAGTTTTACGACCGTAGCCATGGACACCTGGATGTACAGTATGGTGAATTTGGAGTCGCTGTTGGTCGCGTTTCATGAGGAGATTGCCCTTCATTAAATAATATCGGTCCTTGCATAAACGTGTGTATGTTCGTTTTGAGGAAGGGGGGGGGGGGGGGGGAGTGAGGGGTCTGGGGAGAAATGAACAATATCGTCTTGAAAAAAATATCGGTATTTTCAGATGGCCCCTCAATATGTAGAAATACGGGTTTTTTTAAAGTATGCATGCCATACCAAGTCCAGTGGTTCTGCTACTTGCAGGCCGTGTTGCAGTTGTCACCATTGCGAGAGACGAAGGTGTGTTGCTAGACGGCGCAGGCAGCAATTCTGTTGCTGCGGGTTGGTTAGATACTGCAAGTTTAACAAGGTGACATACAAGTATTGCTGAGCCAAGATAATGTCGTTGTGGGCATAACATATGAGAGAAGGCCAGGAAACCGAAAGCCAATTCACAATAATCTATTTCGAATTTGGAAGAAGTACGTATGCCACCAGCAGCACTACATACGATGCATGAAGGAGTATTACCTTATTTCTCACTATTGGCTCTGGAGTAGTTTCCTGCGTTCCTCATCTCCCGACACACCTGCTCTACATCTGAGCTGCTTCTACACAGACGGTCTCCCACGCTTTGCTCGCTGTTCTTCCGGCTCCGGATCTGGAACTACACAAGTAGACTGGGCAGCTTCGGAGAGCCTCTGCTTCAGACGAAACTGCTCTGCCAAGGTGTGTGAAGAAGCTGCATGAACATCAAAGATAACAAAATGTAGGGTTACCGTACAATGCCCACAACGAGGCAGTGTTAAAATGGGATTCTGAGACATTACCGACATTCTGACATATGGCAAGTGCCCTGCAGGTCACACAGTCACTACTTACTGCTTTGTAAGATCAGACCAAATGAGTCCGCTGGGAGGCTCTTGGCAGAGTTGGTGGACAAGGTCTCCAGGCTGCCATGAAGGTCGTCCGAATGCTTGGCATTCGTGGCAAGATAGATCTGCCCTTCCAACAACGTCAGCATATTGCACGCTTGTTTTGCCGCATGCTGAATGCCCTGGTGCAGTCTGCACCTAACGAGAGAACAACACGGCTGGTTCATCACAACTTTGAGCCCCAATGTTATTGTTTAGGTGGTATCAATAATACTGATAACTGACAAACAATTGTCTTTTTGGAAATCAAAGAGCCCAGTGGAATGCGTCACATATCTGGTGAAAGGGAATGTCACCGCACACCAATGGTGCCTGCTTGCTTGCCTCCCAGCATCGCTTGAAACAGCCGGGCTTTCATTGGTTGTATGTTGCTTTGGAGCACTGCGGGCGAACCCCAAGTCCAGGCAAAGTTGAGGCGAGGCGACTCCAGATACTTTGCGGGGAGCGATTCCCAGCTGTGCTCCGTGATGAGGCTGAAGATGGCAAACATGTGCTTGCATGTGAGGCCATGTTGATGCCAGTCTTCGCAACTGCAACATGGCTTCATGGCAACTTCAGATACTTTGCGGGGAGCGATTCCCAGCTGTGCTCCGTGATGAGGCTGAAGATGGCAAACATGTGCTTGCATGTGAGGCCATGCTGATGCCAGTCTTCGCAACTGCAACATGGCTTCATGGCAACTTCAGATACTTTGCGGGGAGCGATTCCCAGCTGTGCTCCGTGATGAGGCTGAAGATGGCAAACATGTGCCTGCATGTGAGGCCATGCTGATGCCAGTCTTCGCAACTGCAACATGGCTTCATGGCAACTTCAGATACTTTGCGGGGAGTGATTCCCAGCTTTGCTCCGTGATGAGGCTGAAGATGGCAAACATGTGCTTGCATGTGAGGCCATGTTGATGCCAGTCTTCGCAACTGCAACATGGCTTCATGGCAACTTCAGATACTTTGCGGGGAGCGATTCCCAGCTTTGCTCCGTGATGAGGCTGAAGATGGCAAACATGTACAGTGCTTGCATGTGAGGCCATGCTGATGCCAGTCTTCGCAACTGCAACATGGCTTCATGGCAACTTTCGATACTTTGCGGGGAGCGATTCCCAGCTGTGCTCCGTGATGAGGCGGAAGATGGCAAACATGTACATTGCTTGCATGTGAGGCCATGTTGATGCCAGTCTTCGCAACTGCAACATGGCACTCCCAGGCGAACAACATGTTTGCTAGTTGCCGGCTGCACAGTGATCTGTTCTCCTCCAGTCTTAAAACACACAATGTTCATAAGTTTGAGAGAGTTGAAACGGGAAAAGTCTGAACACACACACACACACACACACACACACACACACACACACACACACACACACACACACACACACAAATGGGTTACAGTGAAATTATCCATAACAGCAAGAGTAGATAAAGCAGAGTGTGCAACTCACGATGGTTCCTGTGGGAGCGTAATCCGTGCAGTACGTCATTTCTGACGGCATGGTAAGTCACGTGTACGTTGAAAAGTTGCATAACCAGTCGCGGTGGTGCAGGTCACTGAGTTTGTGCTGATTTTGGGTTTTTTGATACGGACAGCCGGGTGAATTTACTTGACAGCGGATGTACTGGGCGTATGCAGTCACACCAAAACACCGAAATTCCAAAACAAGAAGTCTAAAATCATGCAAACTTGGCTGATTTCCGGGCTGTGCAACACAAAAATTCAAGGTGTACGCAAGTCGCGGCTTCGCTGACCTCATCAGGGTGCCGTAGTGCGCGAACTGCGCTGTTTCAGATCTGATATGCACAGTTGCACACTCTGGTTTATGTACTCTTGATAACGGGCATTATCCATAAAAGCCATTTGTCTGACTTCAATGACTTTTGAGAAAAGCAGGTCCCTGTGCAAGCTGATGGGAGATAACACTGACTTAAATTTTAAGAAACAGCAATCCAATATTTTTCATTATGGATTGTCCACGAATAATTTTTTTAGAGAAGATAATTGTTTTTTTGGGGGGGGGGGAGGGGGTTGGTCTCTACTCGCCTCATCGTTGTGAAAAAATATCGATCCCCAGATTTGGACCGGCACTGTGTAAACATGTTCATGTAGTTAGTGACCTGCAAAACGTGAAAGTCAGCCTCGTGGATATAGCCATGGCAAGGTTGTGCGACCGTGGCAATGAAGACCAACGTGTGCGGCGAATGTGGGCTTGATCTTGGTCACGTTTCACGAGGAGTTAAAAAATGCTGATCCCTGCATAAACGTATGTTCGTTTTGAGGGGGGGGGGGGGAGAAATGAACGAATATCGTCTTGAAAAAATATGGACATTTACGGATGGCCCCTAATCAGGAATCAAACATCTGATCTGGGCACCTGTTCCCCACCAGGCCTACTGTTGGCACGTGGGCACCTGTGTTTGAGCTCAGCAGCTGTGTTTCCACTGTTGCTTGTCTGCAGTTGCGTACTTTCTCGTCGTTGCTCGGGCCGGTTGTGATGTGATCGCCACCACTCATGTTCAATCGTCACTGGAAATCTCTGGTCTCAGTGGCGAGCTCAAGTTCAAGGATCAATTAACGCTGTAAGTCAGATTATGGTGTGTGTGTGTGGAGAGGGGGGGGGGGGGGGGGGGGGTGCTTGTTTCTGGCCCGATGCCGTTACGTGTAATCCAGTACTCGTGCTTTTCAATCTCTCTCTCTCTCTATCGCTCTTCCTTCCAAGGGAACGTGTGTGTGCGTGCGTGTGTGTGTGTGTGCGTGTGTGTGTGTGCGATTGCCGACAAGCGCGCATGTGTTCCTGGATGTGACTGTGTTCTTGTGTGCTGTGCTTGTCTTGTTCCTTGTGCAAGGTCATCTGTTCCCAATGGTGTGCAGGTTGACATTGAACTCTACTATATGGTATGTCCTAACAGTGGCCGGGTACTTACTGTAAAAGCCATTATTCTAACGGGGCGCATATACAGGTAGACTCCCTTTAATTCGAACCTCAAATTGCCAGGCCCTAACTTCGAATTATCCAGAACTTCTAATTATCCAAATGCAGCCCCATGCACTGATATGTATATCAAAATGCTTGAAATCGCATGCTGAATATTTTTTGCACATTTTTATTTGCATCAACGAAACATAGGTGGTCGTACCGGTCATGTACAACGGATCATCAAAACACTGGATCGACACAAAATCATTTTGACATTATCTTCATCTTCTAGTGAAGAAGTTGTCAGTCACTGCAGCTTTCCTGAAACAATTTCAACGGAAAAGAACTGCGCTGCCTAATCCGCGTCATGAAAGGCCGTCGAACAGCAGCACGCCGTTCTGAAGAACGGAAATGGAGCATAGGCATCGACAATATTTACGACAATAGTGTTGTTGTTCGCCAACATCCCCGCGCACGACCTGGCGCGGCAAGAAAGGCCATCGAGATTCGCGAAGAGAGTCAGCCACCTGGAAGAAGTCGTCTTCAATCAAACATTTGCAATTTGCCTAGCACGGGTGTAGCGACCTCGCTGCATGACGTCAGCTCCCTCACCAGATATACGCATGCGCATGACACATTTCTTCCTCTTTGCTCTAAAATAAACAACAACAACTAGACAAAGTTGCCCTCTCCTCGGAGTTGTAATTTATTAGGCCCCAGGGTGGTATGTCCCGGGATTCATCTGTCTCCCCCGTGAACAGATACGACCTCTGCCATCTTGGGTGCCTAAATTGGTGACCCCCGACGCTGCGCTCGCGGAGCATTCTAGTATTTTAACTTTCCGGATTTGGGAATTTGTGGTGCCTCTCGCCGCCCACCCGCCCTCGGCACACCTGGAGCTGCTGCGGACTACGCCCTCCTGGCTCCCACCGCCGCCATCCGTCGTCATGCTGCTTCCGCCCGTCAGCCTGCCAGCCATCACTGGTTTTCGCCGCAGTGACTGAGTCCGTTCCTGCGTGCACCGCATTCTGGCTGCCTGTCAATCACCGGCTGTTGACATTAAACTTCAGCCTCAACATCCGCACCTCACCGCCTGGACTTGGAGCAGCTGTGGAGCAACCACCCTCCAACCACCGTCCAGTGTGCGCCGGCCACAAGCTGGAGCTTGGCCCCCTCCCACCCGCAAAGCCTCCCCAGTCGTGGAGCCAGCACTGCTGCTACTACTACAAAATTGTATTGCTGTCATGTTCCGTACCTGGATTGGCTGCCGACTACCCAGTCGCCGCCTCGCCACAATGCTATACGCGGCTACATGGGCTGTTCATCGGCAAGTTTCCCCGCAACTGATTACTGCGCGTCTTTGCCTCTGCCTTCACAGTTTGCATACAGTTTTTTCTCTCTCTTTCTGCCTCTGACATGCTCTCCACCTCTGTCACGTTAATCCACCTCTGACATGTTAACCCGCCTCTGTCACGCATCTCTTTTCGCTTCCTGCATTTTTCCCTCTGTTTCGGCCTTTGTTGCTTCGTTAACAAACATTGGGTACGCCACATGCAGCGCTCTTTCTATTTCCTTGTTTTTTTCTCTGTCGTTCTCTGCGCTCCGCTTGTTCTCTGGTGGGGGAGTACTGTAGCGACCTCGCTGCATGACGTCAGCTCCCTCACCAGATATACGCATGCGCATGACACATTTCTTCCTCTTTGCTCTAAAATAAACAACAACAACTAGACAAAGTTGCCCTCTCCTCGGAGTTGTAATTTATTAGGCCCCAGGGTGGTATGTCCCGGGATTCATCTGTCTCCCCCGTGAACAGATACGACCTCTGCCATCCTGGGTGCCTAAACGGGCTTGAATCAAATTTAGAGAGAAGTAGGGTTTCTTGAACGCTATAGTCGATCCTGCAGCGGACCATCAATCGATTTTTGAGCTACTCTTGGCTAGAGAAAGAGAAAAGAATGAACTTCGAATTACAAGGATAGCAACTCAATCTCACTTCGAAATAAGCGTTCAAAGGACATAGCCAATGTACTGTAAACAGCTCTTCTGTACGAAGACTGGGTTCGAATTATCCAACCGGCGCACATTTCGTACTTAGAATTATGCATTCGATTTTGACTTGAAGTGACTTGCAGAAGATCGGTACGACGAAAAAGTTCGAATTACACGGAATGTTCGAATTAAACCGTATTCGAATTAGAGGGAGTCCACCTGTATAACGATTCCTAAAATTGACTGGTTTATGTGTACCAAAGGTTCTCACTCATTCTCAACGCTCAATAGCAACAGCATTGTATCGATTTCTGTATAACGATTTCTATTTTAACGACAGATTTCTCCTCGTTAACTCGTTAGAATTAGCACTTCGTTATAAATATGGCTTTTACAGACTCAGCACTCAATTCCCCTGCGAAAGATTTTTCAGTACTACCAACTTCGTGATTAACTTAGTGTATAACAACACTCACGAACAACAACACTATCTTGAGACCTAGTAACCAACCGCCTACCAATTTACAGGAAATTGATATTAATCTTGGGCTTGTATGGGACTTGAATCCAGACTCTCTGGCAACGATGAGAGAGTTGCATTCCTAGAGTAACAAGGACAGATCTGCATCATAGTGCTCGCTGCTTACATGTAGCTGAGCTGTGTGGCTTCTGTCATTTTCTGCTACTCCCAGGTTCAAAGTCGGAAAGGCAGTTCAGGCGACAACGACACAGCTCCACTAACACCGCGGAAGCGCAGGATCTTGGTCAGTTGTAGCACTCTTCAAGGGTTCATTTCCTCTGCTTGGCAGGTCATGTGAAGCTGTGATGTGCTCGGTTTGTGCGTGTCTCATGCTCCCCCGTGAAACCTGGTCGGATCCACTCCTGCGCATTCTGATTCTTTCCAAATTCACCCAGTCTTTTCTGATGCATTCTGATCGATGCAAAGAATCAAAATGCATTGCATGATTAATTTTCCAATGAGTGGTGTTCTGAAGGGGGTTTGTTTTCTGGTATTTTGTCTGCAGGGTCAGCATGGTGCCCTGTCCAAGCTCACGCCGAAAAAGCAACGGTCCAGCACATTATCTATGCCAGGTACACTGCACCACTCTCTGACTCTCTGACTGTTCTTGTGGCTGCTTCCTGTTGTCTATCATGATAGTGATGATGATCAATTGATCATAGACATGCTTGGGTGGTGGGCAGCGGGGTAGTGATCAGACAGCTGTAACTTACGTGAAACCAAGTGGGTGTGCTTGCTTGTATGTGTGTGTGTGTGTGTCTAACATAGCTGTTCGCTATCATCGCTTCCGCGATGGGCATGTCTGAATCTGTGTGTGTGTGAGTGTGTGCACACAACTATATCTATTTAGCATGGCAGTGTACATGTGAGAGAAAGGTCCAATTGGAATCTGCTCTGACTGAAAGCATGGTAGCAGGGTAGTACACGCGCTCAAGAAACTGTAGTATACCTCAACAAGCAACTCCAGTCATCTTTCGCATTGCTATTTTAGTGTTGAAAACTGGAAAGTAGCTCAGCTGTTACTGTCGTGGATTGTGTTGTTGCCAGGTGGAGCTGCGTTGATGACGAGGTTCACCTTGGGCGCATCCTGCCAACTGTCTGTAAACTCTCTGCAGACATACAACAGTTTTAAGATGCAGGAGGTGAGTGCTGCCGGTGGTCGCTTGATGCATCAACATGTGTGTGTGTGTATGGGGGGAGTGCTTGTGTGTGGGTGTGCCTGTGTGTGCGAGTGTATGTGTGGGTACGAGTGGGTGTGCTTGTGGGTGGGGTGAGGTGTAGACTAGGCTTTTAAATGCAGGTGGAATCCTGATTAACCCTTTATGTACTGAAAAAATTGTACACAGACTGAATTTGATCTTGACTCACCTCAAATTCTATAACTATCTGGGTCGTAACTTTAGTCTCCTTTTGACGATTTTTTCAATCTTGGGCTTCCTGGAAAGCTCGTCGCAAGAGGAACACATTGAGCCCACGCTTGCCACCACGAAGGTCAAAACGCCAGCGCTACAGCCCAGCGTCTTAGCTGCAACGCCAATATTTCGACAGAAGTCGTCTTGCATCAGCCATTTCGCTCTCCTTGCTCGTAACAACTAACTGTTACTTCAAAAAAATTCACAAACTGCCATGAGTCCGTTTACCATTTTGAACGTGTTTCTACGTCACTGCATGCCAAGAATGATGGGGAAATCCCTCATTCAAATTTGCGCGAGCGGCTATTGAGCGACATTTGCCGCAATTCGACTTTCGAGCTTTGTAACTCTGGAACCACACATCGGAGCGCTTCAGCGATTATTTCACTGGACAGCTGGGAGTTTTCTCTTTGACCTACATATTTTAGTTTTCGGATATAACCCAGGAACGACTGAGTTACGATCGATTGAAAATTTGAAAAGTTTCGATCCCAAGGGATCGAAAGTTGTACAGTCCGTACACAAAGGGTTAATTGCCAGGGGAAAACTTCTGATTATCCAAAAATGTACATACCCGCACCACAACTCTCGACGCATGGCTCTGAGCAAAGGTTATTGAACTGAAGGCAGTACGAGGTGTGTGGGGACAAGCAAAGGTTATTGAACTGGAGGCAGTACGAGTTGTGTGTGGACAAGCAAAAGTTATTGAACTGAAGGCAGTACCAGTTGTGTGGGGGACTCGAGTCTTGTCTATGCCAAAGGCTAGGTGTGTACAAAGTCTACAGATGTGTAAGTGTACGTGTATTTGCTTTTTTCTATGGCAATCTACTGCTTGGCCTTTCCAAATACAAGAAACCAACCTTTTTCTTTTGGAACCTCTTATTTGTTTCTTGCCGTGCCCCCCCCCCCCCCCCCCCTCACGCAGTGGAGCAGTCATCAGCTGTTGCACGGCAGTGTGGATGTGCGCATTGCTGGACGTCCGCTCTATTCTCAGCACTACCACTCTGCGTTCCTCGTAAGTGCTTCTTCTGCTTCTGCTGCTGCTGGTGCCCTGTCTTTCCCTCTCTATCCTGCTCCCTCTCTTCATGATCGTGTTTAGTGTGACCTGTAAGCATGCTGTGAATAGTGATGGATGACATAATGTGCCTTGCACACGAGTGTGCTCGGGTTAATAATTGTCGTCTGTTGGTGGAACGTATTGATCTCGGTTTCCTTGAGCATATTCCAGGTGAGGATCATTCCTTGATTTAGCATTCTGTGTGCTTTCCTTCTTGCACTGTGTTGCATCGTAGACGTGGCGCGAGGAAATCAGTGGCCAGCCAAACTGGCGCCGTTTCTGGTGCTTCCTGGATGGTGTCGTACTAAAGGCCTGGCAGTACCCAGCAGATCAAGAAGCTGAGGCGGTATGTAACTGCTAAGTTATATTAGCTCTCTTGTTATTGCAACAGATTACTTCTAGAACTCGCTGCTGCACTTTACATGTGCCAACAACACCCATTGGCCAGAACTGGTTTTTTTGCTGTTTAATAGTAGTAGAAGGCTGCGTACGGTGCCAGAGCCAACCAGGTGGAGAGAGCATCATTCACCCCACTGGTGTTTTCGACCTCGGGTGTGGCGGGCAAGGAAACCACTATATTCCTGAAGTCGCTAGCTGCTTTGGTTGTAGACAAAAACAAAGACCTGGTATATTCTGCAGTGATGGGGGAGTTACGCACCCGGGTTTCTTTTTCCTGCTGCGATGGGCAGTCACATGCTTTAGGGGCTGCAGGGCGTCTTACCTTTGCCGCAATGTCGGGAGCCCCTTTGCAGCATATTGCTGCCGGCTGTGCTGACACGGGCAGAGGCGTGACTTCGCCTTCGCATGCCGGTCGGCAATTTGATCAGGTAACGATTTCTTGTCAAGCTTTTGTGTTAAATCTTACATTTCCATTGAATTGGGTGTTCTATCTATTTCCGAATTTGGGTTGTCCTTTTGCTTTGGTTCACTTCCTGTTCCATTTCACACACACACACACACACACACACACACACACACACACACACACACACACACACACACACACACATGCGTGGTACAGGAACCTATCCAGACGTTGGATCTGGCCACGTTGCACGAAGGTGACTGCACTCTTACGGCTGCTGCGCCCAACTCACTGGTCTGCATTCGCAAGAACTCCATCGCCATCAATGTGGAAGGCACTACCACAGAGAACGAGCGGTAAGCCACTGTTTTAGTTGACTATGGGAGTGGGCACTGACGAGAGAGAAGAAACAGTTCTGACTTGACAAATTTTTGATCAGTCGTGAGCACTCACATGATGCATCCATGTCTTGTATTGTTGTATTACTTACCGTATCACTTCACTATCACAAAATATCATTGTTCAGTATTGCTTCATTGTGCTTGTTGTCCGTTGCAGGTTTCTTTTCTTTGCCGATTCTAAAGAGAACCAAGCCCTGTGGATTGCAGCATTCCAGCAGGCATGTCTCAATCTCGCAACGTGGAAGACTCTCCCGCGCTGAAGCTAAGTGCCCGTCCCGTTACTGCATTTGTTCCTCAGGACCCAGGTCGGTGTTCTGAGTGCATTCTGAGCACCTCACTTTACCACCTTGGTTCGCAACCCATCATGCCAATCGTTTTATATCTCTTGTTCTGCATCTTTTAGTACTGGATGTGACTTCTCCAGTGTTCAGCACAGCAACGTATCGTGACCTTAGCTTAGGGATTTAGCACGAGTAGTAGTATTTAGACCAGTGCCGCACACCATGCGTTGTGCATGTTCCCTGACCCCGTGGCAGCATGGCATTGCTGCTCTCCCTAACCAGTTGATAGTGCCGCTAACATACGCAGCGCAGGCAGCCGTTACGAGAAGTTCCCACTGGACCTGCCCGCTATCGGGTGGCACCGTACAACATGCTGTGCTAGACTTTGTGTCCGTCCGCAGGACTTCTGCCGTGAGATTCTCATGGCTATATGTTGGCATCATTTCATGGCTTAGTACATGATTTTCTCGTCCTTTACACCCGCGATCACAACCGTATCACACAGATGTAGCATCTTTGCATTACATCCTAACCTGCGTTTGTTCCTAACCTGCGTTTGTTTCACCTCGGTAACGTACATGTATCTCACACGTCGCTCCCCAGCTACTCTACTTTACTCTACTTTACTCTACTTTAGATGTTTTAGTGTGATCCGCTCCGTTCTGCTTTAACCTCCACTGCCTATCGTTTCTCACTTGTGTACTTTGTTTCTGTCAGTTTGTGTACCTGGATGTGGTTGTCCTGGAGTATTGCACAGCACTTCTGGAGTACAGTCCAGCCGTGAATAACGACCTCGGGTGTAACACCAAGTCGAGATAATAATATCTTCAGACCTACAGTATTGGCCGCTTGGTAGTCAAGTCAACTTCGTGAATGACGACCTCAAGTAACACCAAAACTGACCAAATCGAGATTATTAACGACACACTCTTCAGACCTATTGACATTGTGATAGTCAATCTCACGAATAACGATAAGTCGCAAAATATATTTTAAATACTTCGAAGAAACAGCACTTTTCTCGTGCCCAATCGTCAATCGAGGATTGTTATTCGCAAGGTTGATCACAGCCGGCGTGTAGGCTGCCTTGCTCATGGCATACTTATAAGTTATAATAATATATGTTATGCCAATGCCGGCGGAGTTTCTAATGGGCGCTATGTCTGCAGTGTGAGTCGCAAGTGCAGCGCTATCACCTATGCATGCTGCGAGGCCGTGCTTCGTCAAAGCATGTCAACTGATGATGTTATCGCATAACCCAGGAACCAGTCAATTTTGTTGCCAAACAGTGCACAACTGCTTCATGCATGTGATAGCCAGGAATCAATGTCAGTTTTCACTGTGTACCCACGTTATGCCCTGGCCTGTACAGTGTGGCCTATTGCCACCTCAGCAAGCTATACATTGAAACCTGTCTAGGACGACCGCTGAAGGGACCTTCAAAACCTGGTCTCTGTTACCAGATGGTCTCCTTATCCAGGGTCATTTGACTGGAAATAGCATTCCTTGGCGCTGGTTTTAGTGGTCTTCTAGGGCAGGTGGTCACCTTGGCAGGTTTTACTGTATATTAAATAGTACACGATTCTGTTGCTTGCTACTGACTAGACTGTCGATGGCTGCAGCCCAGCCCTTCATCTTGCCTATACAGACTCAGTCAGTCAGTAGGTTTCTTACAGCAGTTACCAAGTACTAACTCTGCACTGAGTGTGCAGCCAAGAGTGCTTGCACTGAGTAAGTGACTGACAGAGTTACTCGAGATTCTCGTTCTGGTAAAGTGCAGAATGATTCCGTTGAATTTTCTGCGCTTCGCCATTGCCTCCTTGAATCTAGCCTTTTATGGGTACTATTATACCGTATATTCTCTATTATAAGCACATGTCTCCATTACTAGCACAGTCTCGAATACTAGCACACTGTAAGCACCTTTCGAAACATTATAAGCACAGTCTCTATTATTAGCACGGTCTTGGTGGAAATCAATGCTGCATGCATGATATCTAGCATGTATTTCTTCTTGATCTGTATGGATGCATTGGTTGAAAAAAATATAAGCACGGTCTCCAATATAAGCGCGGTCTCCATTATAAGCGCGGGGTAGAGGGGTGTTGAAAAAATATAAGCACAGCGCTTATAATAGAGAATATACGGTAAGACCATTAAATGGTCTTATAATCCTGAGGCAAGGTTATACCTTACAACTTATAAGTCTACAGCAGTACTAAAAAGAAACTACAGTTGAACATCGATTATCCGACCACCTCTGGGCAGACAACTGTCAGGCGGTGTTCAGATAAGGCAAATGTTCCGGATAAAAAACATGTACATGTACGACCTTTTTACTTTTCAAAATTTTCGTATTTTTTGAATGGCTCACTACATGCACAGTGCGTACTCTACGGCACGTGCGCCCAAAAAAACTGTTACGGATAGTCGATGTGCGGATAATCGATGTTCAACTGTATAACAAAAAGGAAACTGCAAAGAAAGTGTGGAGTGCACGTAAATTGTAGGACCATCATTCAGTGCAAGGACAATTGGGGCGCGTTTGGTTGGTACGAACTAGAACAGGATTCACCAGAACAGCGCGTTTGGTTGGGACTGCACCTGTTCTGGGTCGGCCAGAACATGTTCTGCTTGCTCCGGCCTCGAGGCCGGAGCAGACCGAGCAGTTTCACTTTTTCACAGTGAAACCTGGCGGGAACATCGATTTTGTTCCCAAATGATCACGTGCATACGCTTTTGGGTTGGACTCGTCGTACCGTATAAAGTGACCATGGTGATCCATACACATTTTGAAGAATGCACCAAGTTCGGCACATTTTTCCACAAAAATGTGCTCTGTTTCTGGAGTAGCGTTTGGTTGGCATGAGGCTGCTCCATGTGCACCAGCTGTTCGATCCTGTTCTAGATCGTACCAACCAAACGCACCCTAATTATAATAGTCATGGCACAGGAATTAGTTCACTGGCTGACCACCTTTCAGTACAGTTCATTTAGAATACAAAAAGGTGTGTAGTTCAGTACAGTTCATTTAGAATACAAGGCGTGTAGGCTTTACGTGTACACAGACCCAAATGAAGCTATGCTCCCAACTAGCTGGTGCGTGTCGAGGGAAGCTCTAATACGAGGAACAAGCGCAGCAGCTTTAGCAGGCTGAACTCTCCAGCCAAGATTTGAGAGAGGCTTCTTTACTGGAGATGGACTATCAATCATACTCTGTGCTGAATTGCTGAGCCCGTCAAACCGATTTCCCACAATTCGCCTCATCATCAAGCATTGTGTGTTACTACCATTGGCAGCATTGTACTCTGTGAACTCTGATGCGAATGTAAGCCCCTCACGGAGTGCCTCCAACTGGTTATGCCTGGACTCTAGTGACTTGCTCCTCTTGATGTAGAGACTGTCAACATCAGCTCGGAGCTCTTCTAAACGCTTGTCAAGGGCCTTCCTTGCCTCTTCACCAGCTTTGTCAATGGCAGAACTAGCCGAGTGAAAATCGGCCGTTAGGCCGTCTTGATGCTTTTGGACATCAGTCAAAGCGGTCTCGACTTTCTCTGCCCATTGTTTCGCTTTTAGAAGCTGCTTATCTAATTCCGTGTTGCAAGGGACCTGTGATATAAAGGACACATTATGTGCGGAATGCTTCAACGATGAACAGTCGTGGCATATGCACAGTCTGCATGTCGTACAGTACAGCTGGATTTCTTTGCCCGGGTGAATTGCACAGGTTGGTTGTCTTCTTACCGAGGCCAAATCCGGCTGGCAAGATCTGTTTGGTCCTTCTGCTGCCAAGTGGCGTACTTTGGTCCGTCGGAGTTTCGCGATAGGTTGCATACTGTGGCCCCGTGTCAGCTTGCCTTTGGAATGCCCGGCATGATGCACATCACACAGGAATAGTCCACAGTCGGCACACAAGTGACTAGCCGGCTCATCAGCTTCCTCGCCACAGTCGTCACACACCGGCTGTTTGCTTGTGTCCAGCAGCCGCTTTAACGTCACACGGTCGGCCGCAAAAACATCTAGAGGCAGTCTGTCGGCGTCCACCTCACTCACATATTGACATGTGCGGCAGCATACACGTCCATCCTTATCCATAACCTCAGCTAGGCACCCCATGCAGATCGAGTGCAGACAGGACAAGAGTGGGGCACAAGCCAACTCACAACTGCACAAGCAGCAGTGAAAACGAGTTCCCCGAGTCACTCTTGGCCCACTGCGCGACACCATTGCAGCAGCAGCAGCAGCAGCAGCAGCAGCAGCAGCAGCAGCAGTAGCCGCCATGTTGCGAGTGCGAGGGTAGATAGCTATCACTGCGGAAAACGCTGACTGTGCGATCGTACATGTAGTGCAAATGCAATCCTCAACTGCGGCGCGGCTGCCACTGTGGTGATACAACCCGTGCTGTAGAGTCTACTGCCACCGGCCGTAGATCAGGTAGATAGTGAGTAGCGCGCTGGGCGTGGGAACTGCTCACTCGTCGATCGATTTTTTCGAAGTTTTCCAGCTCCAAGACTTCGTTCTCCTCGGATGTGCAACGTTACTATGTACTGCTTACGTGTGTTGCAATCCGAGAGAGAGATTACTAGTCGATCTACACTACAGTCACTAGTCAGTGCACTCTTCTCGTAGACCTACTGACTGAGACAAGCGACATGCGTAGCACTAGCAGCTCCACACCACACCGTAGCAGCGATGGCTAGGGGGATCCCGGGAGGGTGCTGGATCCTCTAGCCTAGTATGTTTGCCATGCCTAGCGCCTGAAAATATCGGTAAGTGCAGCAACTGCAGAGCAGAGTCTTTACCTGACCCCTGAGCCCTGAGGTGAAATCAACTGAAACACCATGAACACAGACTCGTTATTATCATGATAGTGGACTCGACTGTGGTTCGGAGCAGAAAAATAGGCCACACGCAAGAAACCTTGCTCCTCCACTTGGACCAACATTTACTTGGACTGGATCATGGAGCTTCTGCTCAGCAAATCCGCATTATCGACAACAACAGCTAGCTGCATGGCATATGGTGCGACATAATAATAATAATAATTTTTATTTTTATTCATGATCCACCTGTCTACATCATACATAACTATTACAATAGACACACAGTACCGGTAGTACACCATGGTAGATTCTTACACTACAATTTACACAGAAGTTAGTACAATCATCATGAATTGATTGTAGGAACTCAAGCGAGTCAAGGTCTGCACGGTTCTGCCACTCTCTGGACCACAGAGAAACGGCGGAAAGACTTTCGTTGACTGACGACTGACGTGAGTATCTTTTTCTGTAGTACAGTCATCATGGTCATGTACTTCGAAGTAGATCTACAATGACTATGTACTACTGTAAGACATGTTATTATAACGAGTATGTAGTTGAAGACACCACTGCAGCTGTACTTATGGTTGATAAATATGGTGGTAAAGACACACCTGGCAATATGGCGGTAAACACACACCTGCCCACACACGCTCTCTAGGCTGCAAAGTTCTGGCACAGAGCTCTCCTTCTCACCACCACCACCACCACCACCACCATCAGTTCGCGCCTGGCGCCTGGTCGATGCATGGCTGGTGGTATCCGGCATAGCAGGCTGGTACATCAAGTAGCGCATGGCACATAGATGATGACACAGCAGCGACATAGCTCGATTGCGACGTACGTTTCGTCCCCGTTGGACTCATCAGGCAATCTTCTTCTTGGATGTCTTCATACGGAGCTTGACTCGGGAGAATGTAGTTGAAGACACCACTGCAGCTGTACTTATGGTTGATAAATATGGTGGTAAAGACACACCTGGCAATATGGCGGTAAACACACACCTGCCCACACACGCTCTCTAGGCTGCAAAGTTCTGGCACAGAGCTCTCCTTCTCACCACCACCACCACCACCACCACCATCAGTTCGCGCCTGGCGCCTGGTCGATGCATGGCTGGTGGTATCCGGCATAGCAGGCTGATACATCAAGTAGCGCATGGCACATAGATGATGACACAGCAGCGACATAGCTCGATTGCGACGTACGTTTCGTCCCCGTTGGACTCATCAGGCAATCTTCTTCTTGGATGTCTTCATACGGAGCTTGACTCGGGAGAATGTAGTTGAAGACACCACTGCAGCTGTACTTATGGTTGATAAATATGGTGGTAAAGACACACCTGGCAATATGGCGGTAAACACACACCTGCCCACACACGCTCTCTAGGCTGCAAAGTTCTGGCACAGAGCTCTCCTTCTCACCACCACCACCACCACCACCACCACCATCAGTTCGCGCCTGGCGCCTGGTCGATGCATGGCTGGTGGTATCCGGCATAGCAGGCTGATACATCAAGTAGCGCATGGCACATAGATGATGACACAGCAGCGACATAGCTCGATTGCGACGTACGTTTCGTCCCCGTTGGACTCATCAGGCAATCTTCTTCTTGGATGTCTTCATACGGAGCTTGACTCGGGAGAATGTAGTTGAAGACACCACTGCAGCTGTACTTATGGTTGATAAATATGGTGGTAAAGACACACCTGGCAATATGGCGGTAAACACACACCTGCCCACACACGCTCTCTAGGCTGCAAAGTTCTGGCACAGAGCTCTCCTTCTCACCACCACCACCACCACCACCACCATCAGTTCGCGCCTGGCGCCTGGTCGATGCATGGCTGGTGGTATCCGGCATAGCAGGCTGATACATCAAGTAGCGCATGGCACATAGATGATGACACAGCAGCGACATAGCTCGATTGCGACGTACGTTTCGTCCCCGTTGGACTCATCAGGCAATCTTCTTCTTGGATGTCTTCATACGGAGCTTGACTCGGGAGAATGTAGTTGAAGACACCACTGCAGCTGTACTTATGGTTGACAAATATCATGCGCTACTTGATGTACCAGCCTGCTATGCCGGATACCACCAGCCATGCATCGACCAGGCGCCAGGCGCGAACTGATGGTGGTGGTGGTGGTGAGAAGGAGAGCTCTGTGCCAGAACTTTGCAGCCTAGAGAGCGTGTGTGGGCAGGTGTGTGTTTACCGCCATATTGCCAGGTGTGTCTTTACCACCATATTTATCATTACGAGTCACAAATTTAACGATTGTCCAAAATTCGTAGGTTAACGAGAAGATATGTTAACGATCTTGCAGTATTCCGGCATATCCACACACAACATTATTATGAAGCAGTACGGCCTCAACGGATCTTATTACAACGAAAAAATGTCATCCGTTAAAACGTTAGATTTGCTTCCTCGTTATATATACATGTCTTACAGTAGTATGTAATAAATTGTTGTTGGTTGACACTAGCGGCATGTAACAAGGTGGAGGACACCGTGTTCGGAAACATTGACCTTTCCGTGACCTTTCTACAACCATCATGATCAACGACAACTCCCCTGGAATAGAGAGGGTCAGAACCGGGTCTAACACCCATAGGTCTACGGTTCAGATGGTCGCAACCGACCGCGGGGCTCTACCAACCGTGGATGGTTGTAGAAAGGTCACTGATTTCGAACACGGTGTCCTCCACCTTGTTACATGCTGTCAACTAACAACATGTTTGAACAAACAAAGGTTTTAAAATAATTATCATGTACAATGTACTGTGTCTTTGAGCGATGTACATTAGGTTCGCTGCAGAGATACATGTATATGCCGTACACAAGATATGCCGTATGGGTTTCCACAGGGGCACTTCGCCGTCTTCGGCTTCACTTTCGATGCCAAGACGAAGCTCGAAGGTAGGTGACAGTGAGAGAGAAGACCCCTCGAACAAGAACAACGAGTCTCCAGTCCAGAAGCGATCGAGTCGAGCGGGAAGACGGCTTTTGCCGAGCGCGTGAGCCCTGATGATGTAAATGTACATGTACATGTAACGAGGGATTTCTCGGTTTCTTGCAAGTGGAATGCACCAGCCCACATACATGACTTGTCTTGTTGTCGGTTGACAGCATGTAACAAGGTGGAGGACACCGTGTTCGGAAACAGTGACCTTTCTACAACCATCCACGGTTGGTAGAGCCCCGGTCCGTTGAGACCATCTGAACCGTATGGGTCTTAGACCCATGGCATGGGCAGAAGTTGGAAGAAAAAAAGAGTTCAGAAAAACAATCCAGGTTAAAATAGCTACTACACTGTATTTGTTATGACTATCAATTAGACATCCAGGAGCGATCACAGAATACACGACTGATGTTAGGAGAAGTCTCTAATATTAAACAACTCCCCTCGAATAAAGAGCGTCAGAACCGGGTCTACAATCTTTTTATAAGTCTATTAAGGCCCATACGGTTCAGATGGTCTAAACAGACCGGGCTCTACCAACCGTGGATGGTTGTAGAAAGGTTACTGTTTCCGAACACGGTGTCCTCCACCTTGTTACATGCTGTCAACCAACAACATGTCTGAACAAAAACAAGGTTTATCTTAGGGCTGAAACGATCATTCAATAACTCTTAACGATCAACCAATATCATTAACGATCGATATATTGGTATTTATATCGATTCTTGTCGGCTCTACCCGTGTACCTCGAACACCAGTTTATGAAGAAATTCCACGATACCTAATAGTAATACCATGACTTGTACATGTACTTCAAGAGTACATTTCGCCTACTTTTTGGAGAATTTTCAATCGGAGAGGAGGTTGTTTGGTATGTTATCCCAACGTCGTGAGCGATCCCGTCTTCCGGGTACCCTTCTAGTTACCCTGAGGCCAGTGAGGGTTCTCCTGAGGAGAATTTATCTCCAGCAAAGCGTTGTTGATCCGCTAAATTCGTCTCGAGACGTACATAATTGTATGCACCAAGGAGTCGTATAAACCCGGGTTTATGACTCCCTGGTATGCACCTGGTACCCAGTGGCAGTGCTAATAGTCATATGTACGACCCACAGTAGAGTACGCTATCCCTGCCTGGTGCTTCAGACGTACCGCTGGCCAGCTAGAATTGCTTGACATTTTACAAGCAAAGATCTGCAGATGTCTGCTGCGGTCTGCGACTGAGATTGATTTTGATCGCTATGAATCGAAGAATAATTTGAATAGGCTGTGTAATTTGGAATCCCTTCACTTTCGACGCACTTATATCAAATTCCATCATTGTTTTGTTCAAGTATATCCATTGGCACTATCATTATCACTCAGGCTGCAATATTCATAATAATTATAGACATATTCATAAATGACATATCTTCAATACCAATGAGCTACATTGTATATGTATAGGATATTGACCAAGACGAGGTCTATATGGGAAATATAGGCCGAGTCAGTAAAAGACCGAGGTCCGCCGAGGTCTTTTATGAGGCCTATATTTCCCATATAGACCAAAGTCGAGGTCAATATCCTATTTATCACGAGTCTTTTGCCATAACCCCAAAATTTGAACCTTTAGGAGCTATTTTAACCTTTTTAGTATAGCATTTGTACTATAGTGTACATAGGATGTTGCCTATTTTGGGTACAAGACTGTAAGAACAACAGGGCTCAGCATCTGCGGCACAGTGGCTGGGTGGTATAAGGGGTTGCCTGAGATTCATACTGTTGTGGGTTCGAATCCTGCTTGTTTTCTTCCTTTGTCTTCTTTCTTTCAAACTTTCTTTTTTGAAGTGGAGAGAAAAATTCTAAGTCCCTCCAAAGTCGAAAGATTACAATGCCTAAGTGGTCGATACAAGCGGTCGATATTACGGCGATATGGGTAATCAAGAGTACATAACCCTGTATTCTCGCACAGCGATAAGCCACACTCGCTACACACCAAACAACAGCACATTTGTATTGCGGTTAGGAGGGCCAGAAGTGTGACACCACGTTCTTTTACATGGAAGGATGCGGAATTGTAGAATAGCGGAAGAAGGGACAGAGCACATGGATATTCTGTGAAAGCAACGCAATGGCAGCAACTGAGAGAGCAATGACCGAAAACCAGAAGCACCACTTGGGACCGTCAGATTAATTCGTCTGGGCCGAGCCAGCCGGGAAAAAACCCTCGCGCCGACGGACGCATTATTTTTTTGAGGGAAAAAACCGGGTGTAAAACCCCAAGTGGCTAATCTGACAAGTACAAAAAGCAGGGAGGGAGGGTGGGTACCTCAAGACGACTGGCCAGTCGTGCTCATGCGCAGCGGTTTAGAGAACATGTGAAGATGTACGAGTAAAAAAGAAATTGATCAGATGACTGCTCACTTGTGAGAAAAAACACGAGAAAAAACCGCTGTGACGAGAAAATACTTCTCGCCTCTGTCGCTGCGCTCTGCCGTCGAGAAGATACCATTCTCGCACAGCGATAAGCCACACTCGCTACACACCAAACAACAGCACATTTGTATTGCGGTTAGGAGGGCCAGAAGTGTGACTGCTAGACAACGCATAGTAGGGACAGAGCAGTGGAAGAAAGTGGACAGAGGACAACGCGAATTCAGCTATATATGCGCATATCTGTACGAGTATGGTGTAGACAAGCTAACGCCGTGTTCGGCCTCCGCTACTAAGCAACGTCATAGGCCAAGAGATTGAGACAACTGGAGGAGCTGGGGAAGCGACTCCTCTATATACCTATTCTTGGAGGAGTCCGACTTCCAACCACCATGTCGCTTGATCAGTCTGTCAGCAGTCCCAGCACTGGCAGCAGTAGATGCGGCTCCAGAGCGCATACTGTGAAGGCCGTACTCCTTGGGGTCAAGGCCGACGATGGCCAGGCATTTTCGCACCTTCTCCAGGGCGCACGAGTAGCTGATGGCGATAGGCCTCAGTATGGCCTGCTTGCGGCAGCTGCCCAAGCGACAGAATAGAGGCTGGTGGGGCAGATGCTTGCCAGCGGTGAGGAACCGCTGCACCAGCTCGACGGGACAGGTGGTTAGCCCAGATCTGGCAATATACACCTGGTGGCCTTTGCGAAACTGGTCGTTCTTCCTCTGCTGCAGCGAGATCACCATGTGGGTGTCTGTAAAACTGATGTCGGAAGGCGTCAGGCGGTGCAGCTCGTCCCATCGCAGCATTGCGGAGAAGCCCAAGACAATGAGGGTGATTGTCTGCAGGTCATCCAGGGAAGTGGACGAGTCGGAGTAGTGCTCGATGATGCGCTGCACTTCCGTGGACACGAGTGCCTTCTTCGGCTTGACAGGGCGCGCAAGCAATCTCTGCACAGCCCGATGGCACTGAGCGACACATGCGTGTCGGGTGGGGTCTGGGAGCGTTGCTTTCTGGTGCACCCAGGAGATGCTTGCAACAGCGGTGGCAACGGGTGCCGGTGATGAGGATGACAGCAGTAGGTGGACAAGGTAGAGGCCAACGTGAAGACCGTCGGCGGGAAATGCGGTGAGGGAGGCTGATGATGCGAACGCATGCCAGCGATTGAAGCCTCTGGCGTACGTCTGAACGGTCGAGGGTGCGTGCCCGCACAGCATCACTTTCGGCAGAAGGTGCATCAGCTTGCCGATAGCGCTGTCCTCCTTCGCTAGTTGCTCCAGTGCCGTCCAACCCGGGATATGTTGTGGGGCTGTAGGGAAGAAGCATAAGACCAGAAGAAGGGACAAGGACAGGGGAAGGGGCGGCCACCACGCCGACAGGTTTGCCGGCATGGTAGTTACCAACATTGGGAGCGTAAGTTAGAATAAGTATCCAGCGAGCAGCAGCACTATACAGCCCCCGTAATGTGGCTTGCGCCGGTTTAGACTTGGAAAAGGAGCGCCCTGCATCGCTGACATTGTGTAGCTACCCTTTTGTGCCAGCGGCAGCCCGGACTCCGTCTACCCCGTTTCACGGTAGTTCAGGGTGGTACGCTGTCTGACCGTGTATGCTATCACACCAACTACCTCGTGTGCAGAAATATTTGACGGAAATCTCGCCTTGCGGTTGTATTGCTCTGGGTAGAAATAGATCGGCCTATATGGCCGGAATTAGTGCGTAAGGGGGGATGGGGGTTGCTGCTAAACAAAAACAGAGAAGTTGAACATGAGACACGAAAATGTATCAGATTGCATGATTGGCAGCATCACCACAGTGAGGATGTGAGTTTACACTGCTGAATGACGCTGACCGCTGACTGATGCTGACCGCTGACTGATGCTGACTGCTGAATGACGCTGACTGCTGACTGACGCTGACCGCTGACTGATGCTGACTGCTGGCTGATGCTGACTGACGCTGACCGCTGGCTGATGCTGACCGCTGACTGATGCTGGCCGCTGACTGATGCTGGCCGCTGACTGATGCTGGCCGCTGACTGATGCTGACTGCTGGCTGATGCTGACTGCTGACTGATGCTGACTGCTGGGTGACGCTGACAGTTGACTGACGCTGCCCGCTGAACGATGCTGGCTTCCGGCCGCTGTTCTTCCGGGTTGTTGTTCGGGATTAAGGCGGCCCTTGCCTGGGGCGGTTGGGCTTGTGCCGGCCGCATCCGCAGACTCTTACAGCGAGTACTTCGCATGTTGGGCTATCGCTGCCGAAGAGGTTCCACTTACACTCACCCGAGATGAAAAGGTTCTCCCGAGGCGGGATGACCATATGATCGACCACCATATCTCGGAAGCCCGCTGGAGACCATAGCAGTGGCCACCATGTGGCCGAAGGCCAGAAAGGGAGGATCAGAGTGCCGTCTGCGTGGCAAGCTTGCATGTGGCGAATCGTGCGACCGATGAGGTGGATTGGAGGTTCGATCCAATTGTTCTCGTCGTTCCAGCTCACGGAGAATGCGTCCACAGACGTGCAGCCTGGGGACCACCATCTACTGCAGAAGCGCTGCATCTGAGCGTTCTGCGGAGTAGCGAAGCGGTCGATTGTATGTGGGCCCCATTTCCGGTCAAGCATTAGGAAGACGTCTGGCGCAAGCTGCCAATCGTCCTGGTCCTTCACCTTTGAGAAGAAGTCAGCTCTCTCATTCTCTTCCCGAGGTATCCACTCTGCCCGGAACGTGATACCTTGTCGGATGCAGATACGGAAGAGTGCCAGGGCTTCGTCGTGAAGATGGGGGTGTTTGCTGCCAGATGCGATTATCGCGACTGCCGCCTGATTATCTGATCGGTGGATCACTTCGCATCCTGACAAGACTGGTAATAGAGATAGTATCACGTATCTAACGGCAATGAGCTCACGGAGAGTGCTGCTTGTTTCACGTACCTCTGGTGGAAGCGGTCCTCTGGCAACGCAGGTGCCGAGCTTTGAAACGGAGTATCCGCCCCACCCAGTTTCGCTGGCATCTGACCAAGTGAGAACTGCAGACGCTGCTACGAGGGGCCTCAGCGGGCGGCCGTGGAATTTATGGAAGCTTTCCGACCAAAACGTGATTTCATTGCGGAGCTGGGGAGTCGCATGTACAATCTCCTCCCACGAGGCGGCTGTGGAGATAGCCTCATACATTGCTCTAGTTTGTAGCCGTGTTACCGTACCGAAAGCTGGGCTCATTGAGATGATGGAGCCTGCGATTTTGGCTACTTCTCTGGCTGTGGCATGATCAAGGTTTGTTGTGGTCAGGAGGTGCGAGAGTTTCTCTACGCGCGCTTCGGTCACCTTGATGGTGCCCTGGGCCAGGTCAACATGGAAGCCCAGCATGTCTCCCTGTTGTGATGGTGTGAATCGGCTTTTCTCACTGAGAATAAAACCTGATTTCAGGATGTCTGCCCGAACAATATCAGCAAGCTTACTAGCAGCAGTCTGTGACGATTCTGCCCCCGCACCGTCGTCTAGATACATAGACTGTGAGCCAAGTGCATGAATTCATGATTTTCGTTCCCACTTTGGGTGTACCGCGATTTTGTTCTTTTAGCATGTGGAGAGACCTAATAGAAGATCATTTTTGATTGTTGTCAGTTTGGGAAGCTTGCAGGGAAGTCAAAATAAGCAATTATCTTAACATACCCCGTTTCCATAGCAACTACATAGCAACTGACATAGCAACATGCTATTTTGAAGGTGTTTCTTACTTTTTTCAGCAGGCAACGGCACTGGACGAAGAAATGTATATCAAGCGTCATTGCAGCTGGGTTAAAATAACTATACGTGGCCAAAAATTATAGAATTACGCATAAGTGCATTGTATAAAGTACGTGCACATTTTAAATATTACTCGAAGTGACGATGCACTGGTAGGTAAGTGCACATGAAATGGTGCCGACAACCACGAAATGCATTTCAGGAATGATAATGTACAGAACAAACAGGTGGCATTCAATATACAAAGCCCAGCAGCAGCGAATTCTCCAGACAACGGTTGGAAAAGACCATCAACAACAGCCAGGAGAATCTGGTTTAATCCGGTGCAATGCTCATTTCACCCTCTACATCTCTATAATATATACATGTACAGTATGGCAGAATAATGTTAAAGAAGTTGCTGGATACAGGATTTGTATATTTGCACTCATATAACTGATCAATGTAACGTTACTTCGTAAGTACTGCTGTATTGCTTCCTAACTTATAAGTGCAAAGGGTAGAGCAATGACCGTAACCAGTAACGTTAGAGGACCGCAGGGGTATACCGGTAGATACAGATCTGTAGTTTATTTGAACTATAATAATAATAATTATTTTGAAGCATTAGTTCCATTACCCATTGTATGTACAGAACACAAGCGGAAAGATACAATTAATCATAGTCTGAAGCACTTCAGTATAAAAGATCGAAACAGTTATTAGCTCTCCGGAGATAAGGTACATTGTACGTTCTACATGTATTTCTGCTCCAACAGATTACAAAAACCTTTAGTTTAGCTTGACTGATCAGCAGCAAGCATGCTAGCACACTGATATGATTGACATGATGATGTTCGTACTGCCACTGCGCTGCACTAGCACTGCACACAATACTATAGAAACCACGAAAAAACATCGTCATGATGCGGCTGGGTTTGCACCACCGTACATTTTTGCGAGGTCAGTGGTGCAACAGAAGTCCGCTCCAGCTCTTGTGACCTTGGTTCTTGTCGATGGCGGCTATTGATTTGGCCAAAGTAGTTTCTCCCTTCTATTTGGGCATGTTCGTGCCTGATTTGGAAGTGACAACAAGCTGAATTCGTATCTAGTCGAGTAGATGAAACGAACTGGGGAAAAAAATTGCGGTACGCTCAAGGTCGGAACGAAAAAAAATTCTAACAGGATTTTTGGTGCCTGGCTCACAGTCTAACATGAACAATTTGTGACCATTGCGTCTCCACCAGTGCACCAGATCTCTGGTGATTTTCGTAAATACATATGGTGCGGTGCAGAGTCCGAAAGGTAACACTGTAAATGTGTAGAGCTCTCCTCGCCATTTGAATCCCAAATATTTGTGATACCTGGGATCAATGTCGATATGGTGGTAAGCGGACTTCAGGTCGAACGAGAAAAAATACTCCCCCGTTTCAAACATGGTTCGAAGGGTGCTGATATCCTCGTATTTGAACCTAGGTGCCAGGAGGTGCTTGTTGAGATATCGCAGGTCTAGGATCAGCCTCAGCTTTTTCTGCTCAACTACACCTAGAGGGCTACAAATGCTGATCTTGTCAGCAGTGGTTTTCTCTATGCATTTTGCAGATAGTAAACTGACGATAGCTTCGGACACAAATGATACATGTTTGAAACAGCTTGAGTGATTTTTTGCAGCATAGGGTGTGGGAGTGGTTGTGAACGGTAGATAGTAACCATTACTTAATACATTGAATGTGAAGGACGAGCAGCCAATAGATGACCAAAAACTTAAACAATTACGAAGGCGACCGCTGAGTACAACATTACACGACGAGGATGATTCACAATAAAAATCATTGGCAGAATGCATAGGATAGATCAACTCAGCAATATTACATTGAGGATACGATTGAGGATACGCGTGATTCAAGTGATAATTCTCTGGCTCATCGAGCTCTCCTAGCGTTTCCAGAGGCTGCGTCTGGGCAAAGCTTGGCCCAGTGGCCAGGTTTTCCGCAGGCGAAGCATACGACTTTCGCCGACGGGGCAGCAGACGACTGCTGGTCGGTTCGCGGAGCTGGAGGGACCCTGGAGCTCCGCGGCGAATATGGCTCGTAGTGAGGACGAAAACTAGAACTGGGCCTCACTGATCGGCTCTGTCGCCTGGTCTTCTCCACTTCAGTCTCAGCCCTCTTGATCCTTTTCGCGTCCTCGTCATCGTCGGCAATGTCATGCTCGCCTTTGTACTGGATCGCCGTGGCCCAGTCATATTTGTCGGCGATTTTTATAATTTTCTTCCTTTTGTCGCATAAGGACATACCTTCCATGATGGCGGTTTTGGCAGGTCCATCCGGGATGGTCCGGGCCGCGTCCTCCAGCTTCGCCTCCACCTGGTCCACGAAGTCGTGATGCTCCTTGCAGCTCTCCTTACGAAAGGAGTAAGTAGTTGTTTGCTTTGCTTTGAGGCGATGCAACTCCGCAGTGGCAGTTTCCAGTTGCTTCTTGCATGCCTCCATTTCAGAGACAGACTTCTCTGCTAGAGCATGCTGCTCTTTGACAAGTTGTGTCAGGTTCGTTGCCCAGTCTGGCGTGGCGGACGAAGCTGAAGCGGGAGCAGATGCGTTCTCAGCCATGCTGGTGAGAGAAAAAATTGGATAAAATGTCTGTTGGAAAGACGAAAAAGAACGTGGTGTCGAAAAGGCTACCTCAAGACGACTGGCCAGTCGTGCTCATGCGCAGCGGTTTAGAGAACATGTGAAGATGTACGAGTAAAAAAGAAATTGATCAGATGACTGCTCACTTGTGAGAAAAAACACGAGAAAAAACCGCTGTGACGAGAAAATACTTCTCGCCTCTGTCGCTGCGCTCTGCCGTCGAGAAGATACCACTCTTGGTAATATAGGACCAGTCAAGGATCACGAGAATTAGTGGAGGTCGATATAGATGAGTGATAAATTATGATATTGTTATCATAATTATTATTATCATCGTTCTAGCTCATTTTTTCCCCTGTCATAGTCCTGCTTATCATGTTCAGCATAAGCGAAGTTGTGGATCATGCTTGCATGGGTGACTCCAACGCGTACATGCAAGTAATAATAATAACAATATCCATTGGCACCCAGATTATCTATCCCGCTTTGACATCCATATCTCTTCTAGCGCACGCCGACCAAACAAACTGATTTTCAATTCTCATCATGCGGGCCGCATCTCTTCTTCTCTCTTTCTGCATAAAATCGGAAGGCTGTGGAACTGCAGTTCCACCAAGGCTGACATCCCAACTTGAGCCGGATTCACTTTCTAAATTTCAGCAGCAATATCGCTTGCACGTGAAAAGTTTTAAATTTGTCTGTAATGGTATATCCCTGGACATAAAATTGCTTTGTTATGAACAACCCAGCCCTGTTTTTATTGCTCATTATGTAGCATATACTTTAGTCTGTAATCATAGTTTTCCTCCCTGTTTATTTATTTAGTCGCACCAACCACTTCTTCACATTGTTTATTTATTTATTTAAATAACCGACGAGGAGACAACAGTCGTAAAATAGCAATGAAAAATATCAATTGTGCACTCATAACCATGTATCATTAAAATGAAACAATTCCAGAACGTTTTCGTGTGACTATCATCAGTGGAACATCGTTACATAGTAAGAATCACTAAAACAACCAGTTATATAGCTAGAGTAATATGAAAAGAAGCGTGAGAATGCAGCACAGCTAGCCGCTAGCTAGCTGTGCTGCATTCTCACGCTTCTTTTCATATTACTCTAGCTACACAAGAGAGAGTTTGGAAGCTTTGTTACAACTCTGAGTTTCACGTATTTCTACGATCATCAGGCAACTGATGAATCCAAAACGGGCAGCCAGAACATAAGGGGGAGCAAGGTGGGAAATTCTGAGGGGTGTCATCTGGTCATAGGCGACGCGTATCATAGCGCAAGAGTCAGGTGCAGGCGTGAAGTTGCCAAGTCTTCAGATTTGGGCCTATGCAGCAGTAGTTCCGGCATGAATGATATAGAATAGAGCTGGGCACAAATGCCAAATCCACACATGCCCACACCACTACACAAACATACACCCACACTCTCTCCCTTTTCTCACATACACATACACTCACACGCGCGTCCGCACACACATTTTCTAAATCTCTCTCTCTCTCTCTCACACACACACCCACACACACACACACGCACACACACACACACACACATACACATTCATTCTCTATATCTCACACATGCACACACACACACACACACATTCATTCTCTATATCTCACATATTACTCTAGCTATATAACTGGTTGTTTTAGTAATTCTTACTATGTGACGATGTTCCACTGATGATAGTCACACGAAAACGTTCTGGAATTGTTTCATTTTAATTGTTTATACATGGTTATGAGTGCACAATTGATATTTTTCATTGCTATTTATTTATTATTATTATGATTATTATTAAATTTTGAATAGGGCAGTCCCACAGGCCTAGCGGCTTTATTTCTATTGCATGATTTGCATCAGGAGATCCCCAAGTCTCTGATGATGCTGGATCATGGGCCGGAGTGAGATAAAGAGAGAGAGGGAGAGAGAGAGAGAGAGAGAGAGAGAGAGAGAGAGAGAGAGAGAGAGAGAGAGAGAGAGAGCCTAGAGAGGTTGTTACTAAGTCTTAGCCGCTGTCGTTTTGCCAAACTAACTATATTATAAATACTTGTGCAGTTGTCATGGTTGTGGCACCGCCTGCTGCTGCACCAGGGAGCTCTACACATGTAGGGCTCCCTGAGCTGCACTGCTGGTAGGGTCCGGCGGCCCAGTTCTGCCGGCAGAAAAATTGGCAGAATTCGGTACTTTTTCTGGTAAGTTTCATGCATATTTGGTATGTGGATAAAGAAATGGACCAGAATTCGAGGAATTGCCCGCCATAAGGTTGGTATGGTTCTGCCAATTTCACTGCTTTTCGAGCAGAATCTGCCACCTTTTCGAGTAGAATCCGCCGGTCCCTAACTGCTGGCATGCTGCTGCAGCCTGCAGTAGGTAGCCCTTTCCCAAAGGTGCTTTTTTAATTCGCACTTAGTGCTTTTCGCGTCCCTCAAAATATGCTGAAAAAGTGCTCTTTTTTCAGTGAAAACAGGCAAAAAGTGCTCTTTTTTCTGTGAAGCATAGCCATGATACATGTTCAGATATGAACCCAAGCTGAGAAATGAATACGCATTCTTCCATTTATGGGTTCACGAAAGGCAAAATAGGAACGGTAAAGTTCAAAAAAACCACTTTTTACAGCATTGTGTACAAGCTTCACCAACTTGTTGCCCCCCAAAAAAGCGGCGTGCCAACTTCCAAGGCCCATCGAGCACTCGGAAACTGTGATCGCAAACAGATTTTAGCACTTTTTCAGCTAACTTGAAATAAAGGGCGAAAGAAACGGGCTTTTCCAAAAAGGGCCAAAAAGGGCGAAAAAAGGGCGAGCACCTTTGGGAAAGGGCTAGCAGTAGGCCCAGACAGATCCTGCCGCCAATTCTTTAGGCAAAATATCGAAGAATTGGAACAGCGGAAACTGCCGGCAAAATCGGAGAAAATATCGAGATGTTGGGTAAAATGACTAAATCGATGCCTGCCTTGGATTTCCTTGTTTCTTACCCGTTCAGCAGGATACACTGCCCAGGACGAGATCATGTCACCGAAATATCACTGGGATTCACTATCATGGATCGACATGATTTTGGAAGAACTCAGGGACACGGGCGTGGAAACCCGCGTTGAAACCGACCCTGCGATTTTTATGAAAACGGTTGTACGGGAATTGGGGAGCCGGGAAGTGGATAAAATACACGTTTTTCCGGAGCAAAATACAAAATATCAAGTTTCTTGTGCCAGGCTCGGCAAAATGTCGAAGATTTCGCAGCAACATTTTGCGGCAAAATATCGAGGCGAGCGGAGCAGATTTGCAGAATCTGTCTGGGCCTACAGTCCATTTCAAAACTATAGACGCTTAGGGTTTTTGAAACATTTCAAATTTGGCTGGAACTTTTTGAGAATAGTTTTCGGAATATTGCTCAGGTCCGCTCCACAATTACTCTCATACAGTTTCTAAACGATTGGATAACAGACGCCCAATTTGGAAAAATTTATGCACAAAGTGATCACAGATTTTATGTGATATAATAATTATGCTGGCATAACGGTTTTTGCCTAGGTAGATCTACGCGTCTATATGACTGTATAGACGCGTACATGTACATGTACATGTATTATTGTAGTTTTGAAATGGACTGTAGATCTAGCCTGCACCCTGCACTATACTGTACTAGGCGTATAGGCCCAGACAGATTCTGTTCCGCTCGCCTCGATATTTTACCGCAAAATGTTGCTGCGAAATCTTCGATATTTTGCCGAGCCTGGCACAAGAAACTCGATATTTTGCTCCATTTTGCTCCGGAAAAACGTGTATTTTATCCTTTTCCCGTACAATCGATCCACAACGTTTCATAAAAATTGCAGGGTCGGTTTCTCAACACGGGTTTCCAAGCACGTGTCCCTGAGTTCTTCCAAAATCATGTCGATCCACAGTGAATCCCAGTGATATTTCGGTAACCTGATCTTGTCCTGGGCAGTGTGTCCTGGTCCTGCTGAACGGGTAAGAGGAAATCCAAGTATCAGGCATCGATTTTACCCAACATCTCGATATTTTCCTCCGATTTTGCCGGCAATTTCCGCTCTTTCAATACTTCGATATTTTGCCGAAAGCCGGCAGTCTGGGTCTACCCTGCACAACGCATATGCCATGCATGCACTCCATCAGCGCTGCAGCCCTGAGCCCACAGGTCACGTCTCACGTGCATGGATGCAAACGTCATTGTAGAAGAAACAAGTCAACGACGTACAATACGGTACATCCCGTATCCTGACGTGATGTGCGCGGTGCTGCTTTTTTCAAAAAAACCGAAGTCCTTCCCGACGAAAACTAGATGTGGGGAAGGATCAAGGAATGTTATTGATCTTTTGGCAGCGCGAGTTACTTCCAGCACAACCATAACGTCTGCTTGTAATGAAATAAAAGCCCATGGTAGCGAAGTCACTGGAAGTCACACAACAGTTGTTTGAAAGAAGACCCAGCATTTAGCCATTTACTATTATTATCAATAGTATGACCCCATGAACTTACTTCCGTTCGTTGTAGGTCTGTATGTCGTTCACTGGAGCACGCCTGTCTTTCATGATGACTGAAGGGCGGCCCGCACAGAAACCCAAATCCGAGCTGCGGCAATGGAGAGCTTGGCTGGCTGTGTTCGGTGGAGCGCTGGTGCACCTCACCTTAGGGACTGTATACACATTTGGTAAGCTTATTTCCAGACTGGTCTGGATATTGTGTTATCTCAGCACAATAATTATACTAGTACATGTAATAGGGTAGGTCTTCCGCGATCTAAAGTAATAATAATATTGACAAATGTCCAAGTTCGTCGCAGCATCAAAGGTACAGTTGGTTGCAACAAATCCCAACAAATCACTAGTCATTCATCACTGCTACACTCTTTCTACCACGTTTGCGCTGGGCATGGTGTAAACCCCAAGTGATTTCTTGGAATCTTTCTGGCACTAGCTACTACAAGTACAGTACTACAGTGCGTATTGGTTATAGCGTGGTGGTCGTGTAAAAGAATATACCGCCTACAAGAATGAACTCTCATGTTTTCATTATCATAACATGGGTTTCAAGTGCACTTTTACTTACAAGCAATTTTATCAATGCAGGCATCACAGGGGATAGTGCAGTTTATACACTGGAAGACATGGTGCATGTGCGCTCGTGCCCGGTTTTTCCGCCAGGTTCGGGACCGGGCACTGTCCATGATTGCTTTGAAATGTCTGTAAGGCCACCCTTTGTTAATTCATTGTTTAACGTCCTTTTTTTCGCGAAAAGGTATGCGGGAGGGCGGAAAAAAAACAAAACCCATTCCAAAAACTGGAAACCCCAATCAAACATTTTGACCAGTAAAGCATGTGATATATACAATATTTCTGGGTCTAACGGCACTTGCAGGCATAGAACAACACTCTTTGATGGTACATTGGAGCACATGCCTGATGAATCCAACAAAACAGGTACATAGCATGGAGTTAGCATGTCATGAAAAAAAGAAAAAGAACACAAGACAAAGGCATGCTAGCCTAATCTTCATACTGCTCTCTCCAGGTTCCTATAGTACTTCTTTTGTTTTGTTTTCTTTTCTCTTTTTTTCTCCTTCTTTTTCTCAGTTGTCCCCACCATGGCTGCTTAAAATCGCCCGCATCACATGCTTATTGGCACTATGTCATCGTGATTGTGGAATAATAATAATAATAATAATAATAATAATAACCCTACATTATAGACATCAGCGTTCCTGGTGAGAACAACATCAATAAGAAAATGGCTGAAAAGCGCTCGAAATATTATGATTTGAAGCGGGAGATTTCGAGGATTTGGTCCCTCACCCAGGTTGACGTGGTCCCTGTGGTTGTCGGTGCCCTGGGAGGCTTGGTGAGGGAGACTCCTCAATGCCTCCGGACTGTGCAGGGAGGAGACCTGGCTATTGTACAACAGGAGGCTATACAAGGTTCGATTAAAAATACTAAGAACTATCCTTAACATGTAGATGCACCTCTGCTGCGTTTGCATGTTCAATAGCTAAGAGACTTGAATAACGACTGATAAAGACTGATATTTCCTTTGTTACTCCCTTCATTGGTTGATGTATTTTGCCTGTCGCTGCAAATTCTTTATTATTGTTTTGATGTTGGAGTTCGGATTGAGTTTCTTTCCTTTCTTCCTCTTCCTTCAACTATTTCTTGTCCCTTTGGTTTTTAGGTTTTATTTATTTATTTATTTTTGTTTGTTTTTTCACTTTCTTTTTGCTGTCCCACCCATGGAAATATTTCCCGGTGGGTCTGGCTTATCGCCTTCGAAAGAAGTGAATAAAGGAGAGATAATAATGCCCGGGAGGCAAGATTATAAGTTTAAGGTCATGATCGGCACACTGTGAAACTACAGAATCATGTATTTACAACTAACAGTGTTACTTCGCATATTATTGGTACTACTACTTTCTTGTTTTTTTTCCAGTCTGAGGCAAAAAGGTACGCGGGCGCGGACGTTAAACAACGAAAAAAGAAAGGGTGGCCTAACTCTGAATCATGTACGTTTTGATGCCGAAATGCCAGCAATATGGCACTTGATGTCACTATTTCTACTAAAAGTAACACAAGAGTAGTAATATTTCCACTTAAGCTCACCCAAAGGGTGCCAGTAGACCGAAGTGCAGTAACTTCGGTATGAGCGTACAGTAGAACACATGGTGCATGTACATGTACAGTGGAACATCAGAATTGCGACAGCCGTTCGGACCGACAGAGTGGTCTGATCTCCGAGGTGGTCTGATTTGTGAAACTAGGGACCTTTCGCATTTGCTGCGAAACGAAAGTTTGATTCGGCCCGTGCTCGTTTCGTTGAAAAGAGATTCAGGTTTCGCGAGTCGTCATGCTAATTTCCAAGGTAACTACGAATATGGCCGGTATCTTGGCGTACGCGTGTTTACACATACACATGCATGGATCATGGAATCAAAGAAAAAATGTGTACCTGGCGAAAAAATGTGTACCTAACGGATTCGGAGCGATCTACGAGTGAAGATGCTTCCTTTCATGAAAAAAGCCCTCATGAGGGACTCTGGCGAATCCTCGAACCCAGGCGACCAATCAGCATTCGTTTCGTATCCGTACGCGTGGTGCGAAGGTGCCTAATGTTAAAAATGACCATCCGGACCTTACATGGCACTTGGCTTGGCTTGAAACAAGATTACCGTGCACTCACATACTACTCAGTGCTCCAGCATCCACACTCGCTCAGAACACCAGCTCCACGCACACCCCAGCATGTTTTGAATACTTGTTAAAAGCTTTTGTAAGATCAAGATACAAGTACATTGAGCAACCTCTGCGCCTCTGCATCTCTTGGCATGGACTACTGTAATCATAGTGGCAACTGTACAAAAAGAACATGATATAATTATAGTGACTCGCTTTTTGAGAACTATTTTGAGGTCCTTTGGAAGTTGTTGTTGTTGTTACTTTATTTTACTTCACCAGAATTACAGGCAGTATAATGCCTTCTCACTAGACCAGGTCTAGTTCTCACAAATGATGAAGAATGTGAATGAAGTTCAAGGAGAACTACTCAACCTTCTGCTTTTGACTTGCTGGCCTTGGAGATCTACAGGAGAATGGCAGTCGGCGAACCATTAATTGCTCACCGTAAAGGCTTTCTGCAGCTGGACAGCTCGTGCTCATGGTCTGCCATAGAAAGGTAGATCGCGGTCCTATTTCCATCAGCAATCACTTGGGTCAGCGGAGCCCTGCGCAGTATTAGCAGTGTGTACTGGGTGTGTGTGACCAGTAGCAAGTGTCCTTAGCCCTAAGAGTATGCAACTCTGCATATGGGGTCTGGCACTGAGAGATACCCGTAAACTACGTAGCCACGGACTGGAGAAGCAGCTGGGGCATTGCGTAGTTTCTGATCTGCTGCGGTGGTGCTGGATATTACACAGTGGCTATGGTGCTGAATGTTGCACAGTTTGTGTGTGTGTGTGTGTGTGTGTGTGTGTGTGTGTGTATATGTGTGTGTGTGGTGTGTGTGGTGGTGTGTGTGTGTGTGTGTGTGTGTGTGTGTGTGTGTGTGTGTGTGTGTGTGTGGTGTGTGTGTGTGACTGCGGTGCTGGATTTTACACAGTATGTGTGTATGAGTGTGGTGTTGCGTATTATATTACTCGAAGTATACAGTATTACTGTACTGCCTTCAGAGAACTCCTTCCATTGTTATCCAACTGCTGCTTGCTCTTGTTTGGCGTGAACTCATCATGCTCTATATTAGTAGCAGGGACAAACATCAGCTGGAACGTAGTATGTCTTCTGCAGTTACACACCTGGCCAGATGGCTTGCCAGCAGGAACCTGGTACTTAAACGAGAGTAAAACCCAGATTTTGTTCATCCCTACCCATCGTTCTGTGAATCCTCGTGTCAGCGTCATGTGCTCTGGAGTTCAACTGGCACAAGTAGAATCCGCAAAGTATCTTGGTGTCCACATGGACCAAGATCTCAAGTGGACCACAATGGTCAATCAGATCGCCACACGAGCTGCCTGTAAAATAGCTGTCCTGTTTAGAAACAGGCGCTGCATGCCCCTCCTGTGCCGCATCACGTACCTGAAGTCCCTGATCCTTCCTGACTTCCTGTATGCTAGCAACTGTTTCTCTGCTGGCTTCACCTCACATCAGCTCGAGCGCCTAGAGCGTCTACTCAAGCGCGCAGTCCGCTGTGTTTACAACGCTCCATTTGCACCCCCATCTGCGCCGCTGTATTGCTAATTGCGATTGCACTCGCTAGAAGTTATGTACTGCCACAAGCTCCTTGGCTTCACTTGGCGCTGCCTTCAGGGTAAATGCAGCACATTGCTTACCGATATGTTCAGTCCTCTTAATGCTGGCCGTGCTACACGTAGTCAGGGAAATCGAGCACTTAAATTTCCAGTCACTATTAAAGACATCCACTGGCACACATTCTGCCTCATTCCAATGTGTATCACTGTGGAACAGGCTCCAGCCCGACATCAGGAAAATCCCACAGTACCACCGATTCATGCGATCCCTCCCAGCACATGCTGCTTTTCAGTAATGCCACTGTCCGCTGTATTATTATTTCCTTTACTGGCCTAACTGGCTTTTACAATGTAATACTTTATTACCCACTCTACTCAGTATCATTACCTTCACTACCCACTCTACTCAGTATCATTACCTTCATTACCCACTCTACTCAGTATCATTACCCACTCTACTCAGTATCATTACCCACTCTACTCAGTATCATTACCCACTCTACTCAGTATCATTACCCACTCTACTCAGTATCATTACCCACTCTACTCAGTATCATTACCCACTCTACTCAGTATCATTACCCACTCTACTCAGTATCATTACCTTCACTGGCCTTTTATACTTTATTCTCCTTTCTAGTTGATATCATGTAATTAGGCAAATTTGCCTGTTTGTTCTTCGACTCTAAATAAACAAACAACAACAACTCCTTCCATTGTTATCCACCTGCTGCTTGCTCTTGTTTGGCGCGAACTCCTTCCATTGCTATCCAACTGCTGCTTGCTCTTGTTTGGCGTGAACTCCTTCCATGTCATTGTTATCCAACTGCCGCTTGCTCTTGTTTGGCGTGAACTCCTTCCATTGTTATCCACCTGCTGCTTGCTCTTGTTTGGCGTGAACTCCTTCCATTGCTATCCAACTGCTGCTTGCTCTTGTTTGGCGTGAACTCCTTCCATTGCTATCCAACTGCTGCTTGCTCTGTTTGGCGTGAACTCCTTCCATTGCTATCCAACTGCTGCTTGCTCTTGTTTGGCGTGAACTCCTTCCATTGTTATCCAACTGCTGCTTGCTCTTGTTTGGCGTGTGCAGGTAATATGAGCCCATACATCACATCCTATATCAGAGAGCATGGACAACAGAAAGACATCACCTATGGGGTAAGTGCATCATTGAACTGGGTCTGTTGACTGGCTCATGATTTGCTGCTGTGTTATTGTCTGATTCATGTACACATGCCACCCAAGGAGTTGTAGCATCTAAGGAGGCGATGCAAGCGCATACACTCCTGTCTGTGGTTTACCATCTGTGTATGTGTGTGTGCGTGCAAAATGGGTATATATTTATGATTTTCAGGTTAAAACAATTGTCTAAAAGGGAATTTCTTTCCTTGGTTCCTTGTGCATGTAGACGTCAGTGTGGATATATGCCTGTGCTATCATAGGCCAGGGCAGTAGTATGTATTTTGGTGGCATCCTTGGTAGATTGATTGGACCACGCTGGACAACTCTGATCGGTTCCCTTCTTAGCAGGTGAGCCGCGTCTGTTTATTTTGATTACAATGTGTACAGCATCTGTGATCATTATTTTGTTTTCTTTTGTCTCTTCCTCTCTCTCTCTCTCTCTCTCTCTCTCTCTCTCTCTCTCTCTCTCTCTCTCTCTCTCTCTCTCTCTCTCTCTCTCTCTCTCTCTCTCTCTCTCTCTCTCTCTCTCTCTCTCTCTCTCTCTCTCTCTCTCTCTCTCTCTCTCTCTCTCTCTCTCTCTCTCTCTCTCTCTCACACACACACACACGCACACACACACACACACATACATACATGCATGGCAACACACACATACCCGATATGTGGGCTTCTATGACATTGCACACACACACACACACACTCCCACACATGGACATGTGCATAGGCATGCATGTATGCTCGCGGCGAATGGTACAGTACTAGTACATGTATACCCCCTTGATCATGTATGCACTTGAGCAATGTGTGTGTGTGCGTGTCTGTCTGTCTGTCTGTCTGTCTGTGTATCTGTGTGCCTATACTGTCTCTGTGCAGTGGTGGTGTGGCCCTGTCGTACTTTGCCATCGTCAACTTTTATGCCCTCTGTGCCACGTACGGGTTGATGTTTGGCCTCGGTGTGGGCCTGGCGTACGTCAACCCGCTGAGCTGTGCGATGAGGGTGAGTGCATGGCCGAATGACTTCTTCTCTGCCAAGCTATGCTGGATCTCCTGTATTGCTCGAGTATCCCTGCCTCCGAAAAGTGGTGAACTTCTTGACTTATATACAGTCTTCCTCCTTCATTCTGAGCTTGTTTTTGTTTGTTGTTGTTGTTGTTGTTGTTGTTGTTGTTGTTGTTGTTGTTGTTGTTGTTGTTGGTTTGTCTGATCTCTGCCCGTAGTGGATGCCTAGCCACCGTGGCTTTGCCAATGGCATAGTGGTGGCTGGCTTCGGCGCCGGTGCACTGATCTTTGACCAGGTGCAGACCAAGTACATCAATCCGCACAATCTCAAGGTGTCAGTGCATGAGCACGGCTCCTGCGGTAAAGAAGAGAGGTAAGCACCGCTGTGGGCTTCGAAGCAACACTCAGTCTGACTAATAAGCACATTGAATCTATCTATAATGCTATCCTTCACACAAAAGACTCAAAGGAGGTTTACAGAGTTTCTTGCACACTGCAATCATCAGGCGACTTGTCTCCGCGGGCTAAAGGAGAATTTCCTCCTTGCAATGCTGTCCTATATTTGCGAAGGTACAGTGTTGTGAGCACAAGAAAGACTTCTAACTACTTCCTCCGTATACAAAAACTTCGTGACTTTTTTTGGAAGCTGCGCACAGCTCTGAAATTGTTTCGTTTGACTTGGAATAACACTCGTGGCATTGTCTAACCTGTTTACAAGCTATATACAAAGAAAAAAGCAATTCAGACGAATGAGATTGAGTTTTTTCAGAGTCTTCGTCGCTCATGTCATTGTCACCTGACGACGCTGACTCCGCATCGTCAACAGTCGCTGCTTCCGCTCGCATTTCGTTCAGATTCTTGTCACCTGCAGTGATGATCCGACGCTGGACATTGGCAACGTCCTCTTCATCTCTAGAGCTGTGTACGAATCGGTGTCAACTATATTCAGTTGTTCCAACCCGCAACCTCCGTTATGCCGTGAAACGAGTCGTACAAGCACATCCACACGCTTCGCATTTTCTCGCCAGGATAATCCTCCGAAGCATTCTACAATGGCTTCGAGGAGGTCCCTGCGATTCCCCTTGGCGACAAAGGAGGCGCCCGACTGGAGAGAGGCGAAGAAAGCCAGGCCATCGACATTCTGATCCTGAGTCTGCGCTGGTTGCACGACGACTGAAATGTTTCATCTTGCCGTGCGACCGAAACAAATCGATGTTCTCACGCTGCGTAGTTATGGGACCGCGCACCGCAAGTACCAGAAAACGAGCCAGGCCAGTTTCAGGGCAGCGAGTGCCGCGTGACTCCGTGTTCCAGCCACGAGCTACACTTCGTCACTAGTGCACTGTGTCAGTTTCGAGCAAGTAAGTGTTAGTTTTTTTTCATTTGACTCTTGAGTTTCTATCGGCAACGTCCTCACACGCATGGCGTACGTGGAGAATCTGTTCGGGATCAACCAAACTCACCTCGACATGGACGTGGGTTGTCGATGACAGCCTTTGGCGCCGTTCGTGGAGCAGGTTCTTGCTCAAAAACACCGTTCAAAAAAGTCACGAAGTTTTTGTATACGGAGGAAGTACCTTCAGGGTCTTAACCACAGACATTGTATTGTAGGGAATATCACCAGCCAGTTTCTCGTGCTCTCACTCTCTTCAAGTGAAATACATGCGACCAGAACCAATGAAACATTGTTGTACAACTCTCTTAAAACAATAATCACATGAACACATGTTGACATGTACCTTACTTAGTTGATTCCACTCGCTCTGTTTTGCCTTTCCTCCGGTGCAGCTACTTTGGTGGCAAGGATCCGAAGCAAGCCGAGCTACTGGAGCGCGTGCCCCATTGCTTCTTGCTGCTGGGGTTGATCTACGCGTGCATGCAGATTGTAGGCTGTCTGTTGCTGTCCAATCCTCCGGAAGCAGAGCCTGAGGCACAGGTAGGTAGTGTCCAGAATGTGTAGCGTAGGAACACTGTGTCAGCCTGCTCTGCATAGCGTGTACGTGTGCATGGAGGGTGTGTCAGCCAGCGCTGTGCAGTGTCTGCCTGTGTGTGTGTGTGAATGGCATGTCTGCTAGCGTTGCACAGTGCAAAGTGCTGGCCTCATATTTCAATTCGTTGTATGGTGTGTTGCATGGCTCAACTCGTGCTCTTTAGTCATCCCCCAAGCCATGCCCCAGATATGCATACCTCATACAGGTATCCTGCATAGGTTATGCAGTGTGTGAGCTACATTGCCACCTTAGTGACCTAGATGAGGTGACTGGTCGCCTTGGGGTAAGCACTGCGGGTCAGTCACTGCGAGGTTTGTTTGCTGCATAATGGCAATTGGTATACCGTGTCGTGTGTATGGTTTGGAACTTTAGTGCCAAGGCATGTGGGTGTTATAGATCATTGTGGCTCTGTTGCGACAGTACTTGATCGCTATCTGGGAAAGGTTGAGATTGTCTGTATGAACAATGTGAACTGTCAGGGTCCTGTCAAGTGTATACATTCGTGTTCTCTTGTCCCACCAGGGCTATAAGAAGGTCAGTGCCGAGGAACCAATAGGAGATGTTATGGAATCGGTGAGTCAAGCTGCATCCATTCTTATCTTACTGCTGTTCTGGATGATCATTTGTTTTGTATCTCAGCCGCACTTTATCTCCTGCTATACTGTTCCAGGTGCATGCGTTCTGTCCTTGATTTGATCCAGTATGCAAATGCGGGAACCAGTCCCGACTGGCGAAAAGGAAAGGGCTTCGTGCGAGTGTGATGTGTGTGCCGTGCACTGTGACTGGGCTGAGCGCTCTCTCTCTCTCACTGGCCAGCCCAGTCCCACTTGATGTCATTACCAAGCACAGTTTGTAGGTCGACGAGCGCCGGGAACTGACTTTCTATGCAATCTGCTGTCATTCTGAATATCTTGTTGTTTTATCCGATGTCTGCTGGACAAAATAAATAAATAAATAAACTGCAGAACGAAAGTGAACGCGAAGAAATAAATTTGAGAGACTTTAGAGAAATAAGAATGTAGTTCGCGTCTGGCGGAGGGTGCTTGCACCTAGCTAGAGTGAGAGCACCACTGTCAGATAATGGAAAGACTGAGTTAGAAAAGGATAAAGACGACGGAGTTGCAGACTGAAACTACAGGAAGTTCAAGTAAGACGTGAACACTAAATTTATATGTATTTCAAATATTCGTGAACGGTAGTTCTCGACAATGATTTCCAGCTGTTTTTGTTGTTGTTGTTGTGTGCTATTCCTATTACTGATAGTCTGAGTCGACTTCAGGGGCACTGGATAGCGCCCCTCGCTACCAGATCGACCTCAACTGTGGCTGCTCTCGCGTCAAGATGGGACCCATTCACCGGCCGGCCACGAGTCGGTCGTTCTTCGGCGAGGACTTGTCACCGAAGCGTGCCGTTCCCACTTGGCTTTTTGCTATCCTGTGGCTGACGTTCTTGGTCAATGGACAAGCAGTTACCTATGTGGCTACGCTGTACAAGGTCAGCCCTATAGTTAGCATTGGCTACTGGTTATTGAATTCAAGCAGAATTCCTTGTGTTGTATCTGAACAAACTCTTTGGGTGGTGTTTGGTAGATTTTCTCCCCGTGAAGATGTCACGCTTGTGAGTTGCCAATACCATTGTTTAATAAGTTGCCAGGCTTTTTCCACATCACCTTACACGGGTCAGTGGAGAAAAATCAAGCGACTCATGCTTGAATCACCTTACATATACGCACAGGTGCACACAGATAGCGGATGGCCCGTCTATACCCACTCCCAATCTCAGCATCCCCGGCATGCTGCCCTGTAACGTTAGCCTGTCTGGGATTGGTACAGAAGACACAGCAAACCCTGTGTTCAGATGGAACCGTTGCACTGTGTATGATCCGACATTGTTGTTTGCTCTTTGGTGGTGCAGGATTGAATTTATCTGTGTCTTTCACCAGAAGACACAGCAAACCCATGTTCAGATGGAACGTTTGCACTGTGTATGATAGAACAGTGCTGTTTGCTCTTGGTAGTGCAGGATTGAACTTTTCTTTGTGTTTCCTGCAGGCGTTCGGCCAGTCTGTGCACATTGGCAGTGATCATTTCCTGGCCAACGTGGGCACAATTGCATCACCATTCAATGCCTTTGCTCGCATCTTCTGGGGATTTATCGCCGACCGCTACTCGTACAGGGTGAGAACCGTGCAAGCAGGATTGGCTTTGGTTTTTTGGAATTGTCGGAACTTCGAACTTTGAAGAACCTCATCAGTGCGGTGTAGAACATGCATATGTTCAAGTATGAGTACTAGTATCGCGTTCAGCTTTGCTGCTGCAGTACTTTGTCAGCATCTACCCATGTTGACTAGCACTTCACCCCTCAGGCCTGTATTCTCACTCACATGTATTTTTTTACAGTTATGCATTGATCCATTGGTGGTGCATGTAGCATGCTGCACGGCTCCCTATGGAAGAAAGTTCAAGAAACCACCATAATTTTGTATATAATATTACCTGAAGCCGAAGTGAATATGGGCGAATATCCACTAGTATACAAACCAAGTCGAAGCCGAGGTTTGTATAACTAGTGAATATTTGCCCATATTCACGAGGCTGAAGGTAATATTAGACTTATACCTCTCCATATTCACCCTATCGTCCCTAAAGCCCAACAAACGAGTCACGTTGGTCATACATGTACGTGTACGCAGAACTAACGCAAGTCGCTGTTGCTTCAGTATCGTAAACCGACTGGCGTGTTCTTGCATGAATCGAAGAGCGGCGTGTTCAGAATCTTGTTCAATCGATCCTGTACACATACTGGTGCATGTGGCATGGGAGGTGACGACCTTGGAGAACACACTCGCGCCAATCACCATGGAGAACACACTCGTGCTTGACGGGAGCCAATCATCGTCCGTTTCGATGCGAAGATTTGACCAATCCGCGATCATCGCGCCAATTCGGGAGTCGGTTTATAAACAGCGAGCCAAGCGATTCTACCCTCACTTCTTTTCTTTTCAGGCAGCGCTTCGGAGCTGTTGTGTGCCCTAGGAAAATTCTACGCTAACGTCCGTGAACAGGGCTGTTCTGAGTACAAACAAAATTCCTGGCTTGCCGCTTGATCCGCCATCATCGGGCCATTGACATGTTGAGCGTCCAAAACCTTGTTTGCTCGCTGGAACGCTCCGTCTGTGAAGATGCTCACTGTTGGCTGATGACTTGTCAGCACCTGGTCACATGCGGATCCAGCGACAATGGCAAGCAAGGAATTTCGTTTGTACTCAGAAAAGTCCTGTTTACGGAAGTTAGCGTATAAATTTTCTAGGGCACTCGACAGCTCCGGTGCGCTGACTGAAGAGGAATCAAGCGCAGCACCGAGTACTGCTCTCTTTACAGTAAGTATCGAAAAGTGGTGAATATAAGCGGTGAATATTCAGCAATATTCACCACTTATGTAGATGGCCAATTGTATGTGGGTGAATATGGAATGAGGTACAAACACCTATATTGCCATTGTACTATTTGTGTGTTACATGTTTTAGTACTGTGTGTGTGCTCTGTTGAGGCATTTCCCCTTTCTTTGTTTCTTTCTACATGATTGTGTCCCCCCCCCCCCCCCCCACTGCAGACTGCCATGTTCTCCATGACGTCCATCTGCACTGTGCTGCTATGCTCCTTCTACTTCACACCACATCTTGGTCCAGCGGCCTACGCCATCTGGGTGGCACTGCTCTTCTTCTGCCTGGGCGGAAACTTCTCCCTGTTCCCCTTTGCCACCGCCACGTAAGTCTGCTTTGCAGCAGAGTTTACGGTTTGTGTTTGAGCTGTGTCCTGCGGGTGCATCGGCCCAGGGATCAGGGAAAGTGGTGTCTTATCCACGGCACGCTGTACACCATCCAGAATGGTAGAGGCGTGAGAGTTGTTCCTTGTCATTCAAGAGTAATTTCTTGTCTGCACTCAACCTCTACTACAACACTGTAGTATAGCGTATCCAGTCCGCACTGCTGCTTATACCTGTTGGCTGGCTTTTCAACACTTCTAATAGTTCGGATAGACTGTGCGTATGGATCTACAGTAAAACCTGGTGTAAGCGAGCTCTGGGTTTAGCGACTACCTGCTCTTAACGACCGTTTTTCCATGCACCGACAGTTCAACACAGACACTGTGGGACCTGGTTCTAAAGACCGCCTGCACCATGGGGTGGTCGCTTAAACCAGGGTTTACTGTAGATTGTTCTTTTAAAGACAAAGCTGTATGGAAAATTGGAAATGACGCCGGGTACTGAACCACTGCTGTTCGTAGCGTTGTCTCCAGTGGGAAATACACCACTAAGCAGGACACGATGATTTGCTGCATTTCGGTGTGTGCCGTCCCCTCTGTAGCTGTTGGAATCCTTGGAATCGATTGTTAGATTAGAGTACAGTGGATTGCTGTGCTTTGAGGTAGAGTACAGTGGATGGCTGTGGTAGAGTATAGGTAGAGTACAGTTGAATCGAGTGTTAGATTAGAGTACAGTTGACCTCTGATAAGACCTACCCACACATGGAGAACAGGAATGTGTTCCTAGTATCGCAGCTACTTTTCAGCCAAGCATACTTCGATATGGAGGACTTCACCGGTGCCCTGGACAATAGAGAGGTTCTGCTACACGGAACTATGTACCAAACTCCGTGTCAACTGCGGTGAAGTTTGACACGGATTTTTCGTACGTTGCGCCGGGTCTGCTGTGCGTAACATGCTCTAGCATGCTCGAACTCCCCGCCCCATGTACTCTATCCGTTCAGTTTTCACACGGAGACCAGTCCGTGTGAAGCGCTTTACACGGAAAACGGTATGAAACAATCCGTATGAAACTTGATCCCGTACCGCGGCGAGGTTTCCATACATACTTTGGTACGTTTACCGTGTGGCAGAACCTGACACTAATGTCTGTATAAACGCAAGTGTACATGGTTATCAGAGTACGTACTGAGTGAGTCCCACTGTAGCTTGTAACTCTTGTGGGATGCATTATTCATGGCAATATTCTGTCTTCTCGGTTCTGTTGTAAATGTTTGTGTCAATAGGACGTTTGGTGACAAGTTTGTTGGTCCAAACTACGGCATGATATTTTCCTCACAGGTAATGTCCGGTTGTGCATAGTGTCTATTTTTAAATTATCAGGACTTATCGTGAAAGAGAAATGATGAGCTCACATGCTCTTTCCTCGGACACTGCAAATTCACCACTCAGTTCACTGTATCATTATCGACGTTTCGGAAAGAGCATGTGTGCTCACCATTTTTCTTTGAGTTATGAAGCTGCAGGATGCCTCGCCTAAATTCGTTAAGGTGAAAAGAGGTCAATGGAAAGCCTGACCCTCCTCTTTCTTGTTATAACATTGTTGCTATAATGTACGTAGATTCACACATGCACATACACACTTTCACTCACTCACACGCGCATGCACACACGCACATGCGTGTGCACTGCTCACTACCAGAACCTGGTTACGTGGGCCTCCCCGGGAGAGGGGAGATAAATCAAAAGGAATATGGGAAAGATGACTCCATTCACAATTGGCTATTGGCTATTGGCCCACACCTCCACCAGACTCTGGGTGGACTTGGGAATGATCCCACTTGTTGACTTACCACACCGCGGTATGTGGATGAGGACAAGTTGCAGACAATGGATTGATGGTAAAAATTAATGGTGTACAAGCGCGCACACACACCCACACACATGGACATAGACATGGCGTCTCCACTATCTCACGCATTGTTTTTCTTTGGACTTTGAATCTGTATGAAGGTCATATCAGGAGTACTTGGTGCATCTCTGACATCCAACCTCATCTGCAAACTGGGCTATGCTGGTTTGATCCCGTTATGTGCTGGCTTTCAGTTCATCGGTAAGGCTTGCTGTGTGTGTGTGAGTGTGTGTGTATGTGTGTGTGTGTGCATGTATGTGTCACATTTGGTGCACTACCAGTACTTCAAAGTTGTAGTACTGGTGACTTTTGCTGTCAACTGTATGGAGTCTTGAGTTTGCAGTTCATTCCTGGTGAATCTTTGTCTTTCTTCTCTTCCTCATTCTCTTCACCATCCTTTTCCTTCCACTTGGGTAGTTATGAACAGACAATGCCTGATGGAATATATACACGTACTAAGTACATGCAGCGTGCTAACGTTAGTGTTGTACAAGAGAAAACAGTTACCCTGTAACCCATTTTTCCATTTTCAAAATAACTGTCTTGCAATGCGAAATGCAGCGTTCGGGGCGAACACCTGACTTCACCCCAGACAGAATTAATGTGCCTTTTGATGTGACTCTTTTTTTTTTGTTGGTGCGTTTGTGCAGGTGTTCTTCTGGCTCTGGTATTCCCGGTAAGTAATTCCTGTTGTCTGCATTGTCTTTTGTTCGTCTCACTGGATGTGTTCACTGCCTTACTGTGCACTTCAGATACAGATGCTAGTTGTATGTAGTTGAACAACAATATACAGAGATTTCATTGTAGTTGTGCCCAGTAGTAGTCCTCTCAGACCAGGTATAATCTGGCTTTCGATCACATTACAAGCATTGCTTTGTATTTGCTTGTGGCTGATTCAAGTGAATCCTGTGCGGTGTGTTAGGCGAGCCATGCCTCCTGTTCTCTACAATAGAGCACTTTAGACACTGGTATCCATGCTGACACTGTTGCTACTTTTCTGCTGCTGTTACTACTACTGCTGGCACCAACACCGCTTGCGTGTGTGTGTGTGTGGTCTGTGTGTGTTCTGTGTGTGTTGTGTTCTGACAGTACCCCAGTCAAGTAGCAGCATCACAGCAGAGGACTGTACAGCAGTAGTACAGTAGTAAGTACATGTAATAGTGTTTGTGAAGACGGCGGTGTCGCCAGCCAGCTGCCGTGTTCCACACTCTCTATTTCGCCTGTGTGGTGATGGCTCACTGTGCGTTGTGAAGATGATGCCTGGCCTGTGCAAGTTTGAAACCAGGGCACTTCACTGCAGTGCGGTGATAGGACACAGCGAGTGCGTGTTGGAGAACATTGGGTTTACCTTTTTTTGCAGCCATGATTCTATCTTCCATATACATACGTTGTTGATAGTAACTTGATATCATTTTCTACCGTGCTTGGCCAAGTTTGGGTGAGATTTCCTAGCTCAGGTCTGGATCCTGTAGTGCAATTTTATTATCCCTGATCCTCTCCACTGCCGCATTCTGTGCAGTGTCTCATTTTCACGTCAGGTCATGCTGGACATGGCTTCATTTTCATTTTTCAATATTCATAATAATTTATTTGCGGCATTTTCTGCTGTGTGAGATTCTTTACTTTTTAGTCCATTCCCTTTCCACGGTCTGTACCGTTACTAAATACTACATACTGCTATAGTTGATGCTGCTTGTTCATTAAGAGTTTTGACGTCGCTGCCCTGACCCATCAGAGCACTACACATTCAATCTACCTTTTAAAATTTATTGTATATTCACACTATCCACCAGAGTACTTGAGCAATAGCTCACTTATGTCCATCATTCAGCAGTCCATCAAACATGAATATGACACTGTAAGAAATACCCGATCGCCTACAAGTTACTTGTTGAGCATTTTGTAAGAAATAGACGTCAAGGATGCCGCTCCCAGTTTGCCATTGTGTTCCCTTCAGTAACAGTATACTTTGTAGACACAGCAGAGCTATCCTGCACGAGGCCCCGGCTGGAAGTGTGCACGTCTTGTAGATCTCTGCCTGTAGCACTGCAGGATTTGCTTGAAAATTAATGGAAGGGTGTGCGATTGCAGATGTCATGCATGGTGCTGATCAGATTTTGATATTTTGATTCTGGTTGGTGATGTACATACGAGTCATACTGCTTGGCCCAAAGCAACCGTGAAGTCTAGAAATGTCTGATTTGGTCTGTTTGTGATCAATATGTCTACTTGGTTGATCGGATAATTGTCTGTACCATCCTAGCCTGGATTTGTTTCAGCTCAAGGTTCAAATCTACTTGGAGATGTCTTTTTTTGTCTGTGAAAAAGCAGATGCCCCTGTTTGTGGGTGTGGCGGGGAAGTCCCTACGATTTATGCCAGGAAGTCGCACCAGAACCATTACATGCGGCCGGGGGTGCAGGGAGTTGACCTCTACAACTCCCTGATATACTTTGAGTACAATGTAACACATGGATGTTCCGAAGGAAGCTTGGGGGGGGGGGGCAAGTACAGCCTACACTGTAACACAGGCGGATTTGCAGAGAGAGAGCAGATCTTGAATAGGCCAAACATGAAGGTGGAGGGAAAAGGCAAAGTTCAAACTTTTTTCTGAATAATTCCTAAAAATTTCACCATAGTTTTGTTCAGAAGCTGGAAAGCCACCATCCCCACCCTACCATCCTACTTGCTGTTTTTGTTTTATAGAATTTTGCACTTCAGTGGATATAGTTGTGGAAAGTGCCGTGCCGCCAAGGCTAAATTGCTTCTTATTGCCTTGGCAACACGTGTGCACATGCAGGTGTGTAACATAGTCATTACCTTGTACCCAGACCAATACACTGCATTGCTACTGCAACTGGGTGACCATGGCGATCGTCGACAAATTATTCAGATATGCGGGCTACATGCAGCCTGAGCCAGACCATGGTCATCAATCGACTCAAACCAGGGAATTGCATGGTGTCATTTTCCGTGCTGCGCTGCCGAGTCTAGAGACTCGTGACCTTGTTTGTATAGTTTACAACAAGAGTCATCGCCATGCACACAAGCCATGTTTGCCACACACTGGTTAGCAGAACAAAGCGCAAGGTTGACGGGCCCGTCTTCCCCCCAGATGAAACAGATGAAACGAGATGAAACGAGATGAAACGAGATGAAACAAGATGAAACAAGATGAAACGCCAATGTACAGGCGCAGATGGGGCCGAGATGAAACGAAATGAAACAAAATGAAACAAGATGAAACAAGATGAAACAAGATGAAACCAAATGAAACTCGAAGTACGGGCGTAGATGGGCCGCGAATGAAACAAGATGAAACAAGATGAAACAATGTACGGGCGGAGATGGGCCGCGCGCAGTGCACCCGGCGTGACGTGCATGCACGAGCGAAAAGAACTGAATTAATCCAATCATTGAAATAATTTTGTTTGCAGAGGCAATTCGCGCAAGGGAGGTATAGGAATTTGATGGCTTGCGAGTGACAGCACGAGCCGAATTTATTGCCCGTGGAAGTACCCACGATAGGAATACACTGTTGGGAACATGGTGGCGCCGCTGACGGTACCTATGTAAGTGGAATTACTTTATTGGAAGTACCCACGACGGGGAAAATAGTCTCTCTAGTATTGTCGGTGAATGGTGATGGTGGTGGTGGCGATGGCTACTTTCCTCTGCTCAGAGAGAACCCCTGCATGTCCTTCGTCGTGATGCGAAAGAGCAGTGGATGCAGGTAAAGGCCGTGTCAGAGAATTTCGCCTAGTGCTGTGGCCAGGGTGAAAATAAATTAGGGCTGAAACGATCATTCAATAACTCCAAGCGATCAACCAATCTCTTTAGCGATGAATATCATTGTAACATAGAAAAATGTGGGCACAAGTTATGCAATCGAGTCCACCAACTAAACCAGATTTCGAATAGTCAGACGTGCACAATCTAGCACAAAACTGACAAGGAGTATGAGTACTGAGACATTGAGATCAATTATAATTGTTGGTTCATAATTATAGATTCTTTCCGGCTGTAGTCGTGCACCTCGAACACAAGACTATGAAGAAATTCCATGATGCCTTTGCTACATTAGCTGTGGCCACCAGTCAAACGCTCTAAATATACCCAGGCTACCGCTCAGTGTTTGGTATTCTGTAAACATTTCAGGCAATTGTGTCGACACCTGTAGACATCTGACTGGTCTAAAGCCTAGTTCACATTCGACGTAACACTGACGGTACAGGACGTAAGGGCCTGTCGGGACGGCTGGGGTGAGCTGTAAAATCTTTTACGATTCGTACGACACGACATGCTGCAGTCGTTGCGATGTTCTCCAGCGAACGGCGCGAGTCATAAGGCACAGTCCGTGACGGGGTGACTTTCGGACCTAATTTCTTGTTTTTCGGGACTTCTTTTCAATAATTTCTCCTTGAATGAAGCGAAATCAAATTCACAATACCAGTTTTTCATGGAGACAAAAAAGTAGCCCTGAAAGTTGTGCCATTCGAATAGTAGCCCTAGGAAATGATAAAACAGTTCATCTGTCATTCTCCTAAACTATCCCTAAATACCATAAGTGACATGAGATCTTATCTTGCTAAAATTCAACTCAAGTCGTGTTAGCCATTCTGCGAGTTATCATGGGAAGCGCAGTGTTCGAAATCCTAAAAATTTCCCAGTACGAATCGGGAGTGGATGGCGCACGACGCCGCCTCCTGTTCTCACTCAAAATGCAGCCGTTTTGTACGCTTGCGTCTCCGTCTATGCCCGTCTACGGTATGAAAAGTTGAACTGATCCAACACTTCCCGTCGCTTCCCGATCCGTACGGTAGTATGGTTGCGTTCCCGTTCCTGGTGTTCACATTGGACGCCGTCAGACCGTCCTGTCGCTTCCCATCGATCCTTACGCCGCGTCCCGTCGAATTTGAACGAGGCTTTATCAATATGAACTAGAGGAGTTCATGTTGTTGTTTCTAGAACGAAGAATCAGGCTTGTCGTCACCCTTTGGCTTGAAGCTCTTATCACCAACTTCCGCAACGAATCAATCGAAAAGATACCGTCTTGACTCCCGATCTCTTTCATAGCCACGCATCAATATTACTGCGCTTGAAAGTACACGATTGCACTCGTATCCACAATTGGATGGAGTGCAAGGGCTAGAATACTGCCACTGGTATGCATGCATAAAAAATCGTTTGCATTCGCTTTGAACACTAACGATTATCGATTGCGCTCTTAAAACGATCGGTTTGCGAGTTATCTGTATACTTGTTTCAGCCCTAAATGCATTGCCCTCGTAGAGGACAGGGATGAGCAGTGATATGAGCAGGGATGTGAGTACTGATGTGCCTTTCGTCCTCATATTTTACAGAGAAGACGTCTGCCCCCAATAATAAAATTAATGTAGTAATGATAATGTGTTGCCCTTTCATCTTCTCAGGAGCCCTATGCCTTTGCCTCTTCTCCCCTGGACTGAATGGACTGGACGCTCTGTCCAGTAGTGTCCAGTAAATGATTTGTAGTGTAAGTTAGGGTGCACTCTCTCTTGAGGATTTGCCCACCTTGATGATTGTGCTCTTCGTGTTATTAGAAAATGTCTCTACCTGCCAGGATGGTATAAGAGCACGAACTGAATCACCTGTTGGTGCAGAAGGCTTGGAGGACTGCTTTTGAAACAGTTGTTCAAATTTCCTGCACCTCTTCGTAGCCGTTGTCTGATTGCTGCATTCTGGGGAGACTGAAGTTAAGGTTAGTGAAGCTGCACAGTCCCCGTGGAAATGTTTATGCTGCAACTATTTACTGCTGACATGTATTTATGTATTTCAGGAATCTCCAGAGGGTGAAGGCTTGCTGCAAGCTCCGTCCCTTCAATGTCGTGATACATCCGTAGATCAGTCGTGTGCCTGTCCTGTGCTTTTATGAGCATGCTCCTTTGCACATGCCTTTGTCCTGTGCATGCGTGGGCGTGGGCGCGCGCGCGCGCGCGTGTGTGTGTGTGTGTGTGTGTGTGTGTGTGTGTGTGTGTACGCCAACGACACCGTCCGTGCACATGTGCATGGACGTGAGTTTGTGCGTTTGCCTTTGTTATATGCATACAGTATTATCAATTTATCATGCCTATACAAGCCTTGCCAGTGTCTCGATAGGAGAAGCAGATACATGATTACACCACTTGGGTTTTGACCTTCTTTGGCCGGGGCGAATGTCGAAGGAAAGACTCCCTCTGGGCCAAGGTGTTGGCGACAGTTGAGAGTTGTCCTCTATTTTGCAGCGGGGGACAGCATGGCATATTTGGTGCCGGAAAGAGTGCAGTTGCACTTTTCATGTTACTGTAAAATTTGCTAGGTCAATCCCTTGAAGCTGGAGACTGCTGATACTGCTGCTCAAACGGCTGCTGCTGTTACTCTCTGCTGCTACCATGGTCGTTGCTTTGTATCAATGGCGAAAATTCTCAGATGAGCTTTGGGTCCGGGCACTAGAACCCTGCTGCTGCCTCTGCAGCAGTTGTAGAAAGTTTTATAATACCAGTGTCGATGGTGAACTTCTGCTCTTTTTTTTATCCCAGACACTTTGTGCTCAAGAGACTGTTAGGTCTTTGTGGTGTTGTCGTTGCTGTTTGGTTATACTAGTTGGCGTCTGTTTGGAAATATATTGTGCTTTTCTGTGTGTTCATGTGAACGTAGAAGCCCTCACCGAAACCAACACTACGTTGCTGTGTTGTTTTCTTCCAAGGTCGGGCACAGTAAAGGAGACGACTCTGTGAGTATATTCGCAGATGAACTTTGGGTTAATAGAATGCAGGTGCTGCTGCTCTTGTGCCGGGCTGTTGGTGTCAATGATGGGGTGGATCATGCTTTCTCTTTATATACCTTTTGTATATTTGTGTGTAATTAGGAGCACATACCAACACGTAATCTTTCTAAAGCCTAGTTCTCTTTCGACGCAACGCTGACGGTACGGGACGTAAGGGCCTGTGACGGCTGGGGTGAGCTGTAAAATCTTGTACAATTCGTACGACACGACATGCTCCAGTCTTTGCGATGTTCAACAGCGAATGGTGCGAGTCATAAGGCACAGTCCGTGACGGGGTGACCGTCCCGGCGTTTCCCGTCGATTCTTATGTCGCGTCCCGTTGCGCCCCGTCGAATGTGAACTGGGCTTAACAATGGCATGGAGACAGTTTCAATTGCAGTTTAATGTTACTGCACTGCACTGCAGGTATCAAGGCACTACCCAGAGGGAGGATGTTGGCCTTCTCCTGATGGGAAAATGTCTTCTTTCTCATGGCGTGGCCAGGACTGCACTGACCCTACCATCCACTCTACCTCTCCGGAAAGGGACTTGACAACCAGTCAAGATGGATGTGCAGAGATATACCAGCGGTAAGTCACATGCTTAGGATATCCACTTGATGAAGGAAGAACAGGTGCTCAACTACTACACCAAAATGTGAGCATAAGGAGATGGGCTGATGGGTCATGGATGGGTGACAGGTCTTTGCCCGGTTGCTGGAGTATAACAACCTGGGTCTTTGATTGGTTTAGAAGCGGTCCGCTCTATTCGGGGTGCCATCCTCAATTAGACGGGCAGTGAAGATCTTGCAGGATCAATCGCACATGTAGAATATGGACATGTGGATGCGGGCAGCAGATCTGTAATTTCCAGTATCAAAGTTCAGTTGTATTTGCTTTTCTTTATTTTCTATTTGTGATGTTGTTCACTGCAGCTTCTAGCATTAACTGCCAATTTGCACTGACGCAGCAAGACTCCCAACAGTCAAGTATGTTTCATTGCATGCACTAGGATTACAGTAGAATGCCGATTATCCGAATGTCAACTGTCCAAACGGTCAATTATCCGAAATTCCTGTTTGCACTGAATTCAATTCAATAAGTCGACTTATACTGGCAAAATATGGTAACAGCGGGACTGTAGGGTGTAGCATTTCCATGATACAGTGGAAAATTTCACGATTTTTGGTGCAAACATAGCTCGGACGCTGCTCGATTGGATATACAATGCAGGTTCTTGGAACCACGGACACGACTCTTCGATTCAAGGATCACAACACTTCGGGATCTGAACGTTTTAGGTCCGGGAGCTGTTCGCGGTTTTGTCGCTTGTCACGGTTGTGGACTCATCGTTGTAGCATAAATGAGGCTGGACTATTCCAAGCCGAAAACTAAAATATTTCCTTCTCAAAGCACAATCACCGGCCCGGAGGTGCACACCTTCTCTAACTACATACCGGGTGCAGTACATGACACGTCCGTGTATTGACTAGTCTCTTGTACATAATTTTAGATCTACCACACGACTCGCGTAGCGCTAGCACAGCAGTGCGGGTGTAGTCATGTACTACTACTACTACAGTACTGCCGGGCGCCGAAGAACGGACCGCCGATGAACGGCCAGGCTATGATTTCGCTATTTTTTAAGAACGGTCTAGGTAGAAACGTGATGTACAATATGAATATGATGTACACTCAGACGTATAACTCTGCATAAATGTACATGCAAGACTGTACCATCGAATATGAACGAAACTGCTGTGTTCGCCAAAAATAAGAACGGGCTAGGCTAGAACCCTGACCCCGTTCTTCGGCGCCCGGCAGTACTGTAGTGTAATGTTCCGTATGTTTGTTGACTATGGCATGCAGGCAGAAGCCAGCGGATGTAAAAAGTCCAACTCGGAAACGGCTAAAAACGGGGTATCCTCAAATTTTTTTTTAAAAAATTCAGCAGACTTCCCCTCTAATACGTAAGGCAGAACTTATTACAGTCCTTGATTAGAAGTTGATATATTCTTGTACGAATCCGGTGTCTTTTGTGAAAAGTGTATGCAAGCCTTTTAAAAAGCATCTCCCACCAGGCATTCGATCGAATTTTTCATGGCGTGGAGATTTGTTACGGCGTGAACCGATGCTTGGCGTGTAGAATTTGCTTTTTGATGTGTTCTTTGGAAGATGCAGTCTTAAAAATGGTGTGGATGTCTTTGTTTCTGTCCTTCTGCTGTCCTCGTAAAAAGAATAATATAGACGTGCAGAAAATGTAGGAGAGCGATGACATCAGAAGGACACTCTCAGGTTCAGGGTACCTGTACTGCCCCAATAAAGTGGGTCAGATCCCAAAACGAGGTTGGCCGAAGCAAAAAAAATAGAAGAGCCTGCCTTGAACTGAATATGAGGAGGAAGAAGAAGAAGACAAAGAAAGAGAAAGAGTAGGAATTTGTTTGTGTAAACTTTGTTTCCTCTGTCTAGGCTGCCACCGCATTATAGCAGCCAACAGTGCGTGTGTGTGTGTGTGTGTGTGTGTGTGTGTGTGTGTGTGTGTTTGCGTTTGTGTGCACACGCTTGTGTGTGTGTTTGCATGTGTGTATATTCTGCTAATCTTGACTTAAATTTCCACATCTGGGCATATTGTGTTCTGTATGTGAATTTATCTTCATTAACCAGGGACTAATTTAACCGGTATCGCATCGCAATTTGCGACGCAAAACACAGTGTCTGCGATTCGAAGTTCGTAGTGAGTCGCGGTAAACTGCGACACAACATACAGCTAAGTATGGCCCTGGACATAGACTTGTAGTGCACGCGTAGCGCATGCACATGTGTAGCTTTACAGTGTGTGTGGCTGGTTTGGCGCCACGAGATGGCGCGCCATGCACTGTGACTAGATTAGACTGTGTGTGTGTGTGGTTGTCCAGCCTGCACTGCAGGTAGATTTTACACCATACCCACGCGCGGGCCGCGGGACCATGGCCATATGTCACACTATCTCCGCACGCGCACCGCAGCACGTGCACTTGGTCTTGGAAACTAACTAACTAATACTTACTTGAAGTGCAGCCCAGGAAGCGCGAGGCGAGTGTCGACAAGTACTTCACCTGCTTTTGAGATTTAGACCGCGTTGCTTCACTAGCAGTAGGCGTCTCGACCGTTCAGGACTTATCTTTGTAAAATTCTGCTAGCCTTATTGATGAAGCCTCTTCACTGCCGGCATGTCTGTGAAGCAAGGTACTGTGGACAAGTGGATTGCTGAATTTGATCCCAAAAAAGAATGGATTCGCGCAGAGTCGAGTGGTGGAGCTGTGACCAAGATATTTTGCAAGATGTGCAGGGAGAAGGCGTCCTCGCTTCGTGGTTTGAGGCAGCATGGCGTTTGTTGACGGTATAAGTGGAAGTGCACTGAAGACTGCATTGTCGACGGAAAAAAACTGCTATGCAAAATTGTTGCGTTGCTATGCAAACATCGAGGTGTGTAGCAATTATTGCTATGCAATTTTTTTGAAGTAAATTAGTCCCTGTTAACTTGTGCGCTACGTTCCTTTCTTCACGTTACGGCACTTTAGTATTGTTTTACTTGAACATCATACTCTCGCCCAACTTTGTTTCACCAACAAAGGTTTATTCTCCAAAGTATTTCTAATTGATTGTGTATGAGTTTCATACTACTGTCAGGAGCGTCGGAATGTTTTTTAGTGTGGTACGGTCAGCCATCTGAAGTACAATTGACTCGTGGGGGAGTGTTGGCTGAGCCGAAAAGTTTGGAATTTTAGATCCCAGATCAGTGTATTTTATTGACTCACGGGTATCTGGGGCAAAAAGTGGTACGGTCAATACCGTAGTGACCGTACCGTGTGCGACGCCCCTGACTGTTGGAATCCACCAGCTGTGTTTCCTTGAGGGGCGTATCCTTACCTTGGATGTGTTTCTCATTCCCGGCAGCAGAAAGAGCTCTACAATATGTATATAATTTAAGAATAGAATTTGATGTACAGGAGAGTGCCAATTATCCCCACCCCTCGGGACGCGGGCTGTCTCCAGGGGGTTCAGATGAGAAGAATGTTCGGATAAGAGAGCAGTCACACATCTATCTAAATCATGCATATTCCAGCATGTTTTCATCATTTTTGTTCTCTTCAGCAGTGAAACAGGAACTAGGTGCACTCATGCTCCTCTAAATTAATGACACTATTATTACACATTTTGACTAAAACCTGTTTTAATACATCTTGTGAATCGCTTCAATGGTGCCCCGAGCGACGAAAATCAACAACTTGAAACTCATCTTCTACCCCTCAATTAAATGCAAGCAATTATTTTGGATAATTAATCATTTGGATAGTTGACATTGGAGGATAATCGGCACATTGTGTGTGATGGGGGGGGGGGGGGGAGGGAGGAAGAGGAGGAGGCTGCGAGAGGCCGTGGTGGACGTGTACTTGTGCAGAGCCTGGAAATAGCCTCACTTTAGATGTATGCACATTCAAACGGTGGATGCTTCCCGCCATCCTTTTCCCCCTCTTTTTCCTTTTCCCGCCATTCTTTACCCCCTCTTTTTCAATTTCCCGCTCTTCTTTTCCCCCTCTTTTTCCCCCTTTTTCTCCCCTTTTCCCCCTTTTCTGCGAGAAGATTAGCCCCCTCCTTGCGCAACGCCGCTAGCGCGCTCTGCTAGCATGCTGTAGATCTACTGCCGTACTGGTTCGCATCGCTATTTCTAATAAGTATTACTATTACTTTTTATTTTTTAGTATTAGTTTTGGCTCATAATAGCCATGGTTTGGCGGGTATGCTATGTTGCTGCTCGTCCATTCTACTAACTGTAGTGTAGATATTATATTCCTTATGCAAAGAGCTTTCCAGGTTTGTGAAAATTGACCCAGAATGTTGAAGTCACAAGTTTGTTGTTTTGACGTTGAAAAAGACTGAGTGGAGGAGCCCGAAAGTCTTCAAGTTATGCTGGTAAGGAGTGATTATGTCTTACCATTATGTTCTCTTGGATTAGGTAGGTGCAGAGCACGTGAAAGGGGTGTTTAGGGTTAACATTTGAGGTTTCGAGTTATCTATTTATTTCACCTTCCCTTGGCCAGGGAACAGAGGCCAATATTATGGAGGAAGAGGGGAGGGGGGGGGGGATAGCCAGCCATGGCCATAAGCAAAAACAATGCAAAATGAGTTAAATGACATCATGCCCTTGTCGTAGTTAGCTCCTCAAGTTTTTATATTACTGATTACTAGTGGGGTGCACGGGTAGTCGGGTACCCGTGGTACCCGTGAGGACCTCGGGTAGACGGGTACTGAATCGTACCCGAAAACCCGAAGTCGCAGATGACATCATGTAGAAAGAGTAGAGAGAGAGGTCTACAGTGCACGTGTACAAATAACTCATGCATGTCTACCCAGTATGTAAGGGGAGGGGTCGGTGTGCATTGTGGTCTTACCATGGAAACATTACCCGATCGGGTACCCGTGCTACCCGTGGAAAACTACCCGGACCCGATACCCGAAGAAAATGCTATCCGACTCAGCCCTACTGATTACCATAGTAACGCACAGATGTGCATGCAGGGAGTGCCTGTATCCGTATAGGCACACTCTCACTTACATTGTATAAGCACATGCTCTTTAGCATAGACGAAACACTACAGAAGCACTCGAGCCGCGGCGTGCTGCTACCCACAGCCAACGGGGAACTTGTGGCCAGGCACAAGGGGTACATGGATGCGGCGAATGGGGTTTCTCGGCACTTGTGCCAGTGGTTGTGAGACTTAACTTATCCCCTCACCCCCACCGTTAGGCGCTGCATCTGCCGCTAGGGTTTACCGGGTGTTAGCGGCCGTTGTGAGTTCCTTTCGCCGTTTCGGGAATGGACACGATAATTTTCTTTTTTTTACTTTACTACAACTGTTGGCAAGTAATTAGTTCAAACTTCAAATCGTTTTTCTCCATTTCAGACAAGTGCAGCTAAGGCACCCTTTTCACGTGCACTGCACCGATTTTCAGTGCTATAGTGACCTGCCAATTTTATAGTGGCGATAGAACTACCCAGTATGTTTGTTTGTTTGTATTTATTTTGATTCGCAAATTCAAACGGACATAGAACCCAATAACATGAAAGCGAATATGAAAATTATAATGAGAATAATCTCATCCACCCTTCCAGGAAACTCCCCCGATAAGTATCCATTTACTTTTGGAGAATCCTTCAAATAAAGTCTAAATGAAAAAAATGAGAATTAAAACACTTAGATCTTCAGCGTAGAGTCAGCGGTACATCAGAGGGAGATCGGGTACAACACAAAGAGAACAGAAAAACAGAAGATTTCGCTTGTCTTCAGCATTTACCGGGCACAGGTATAGGTATACCGAATGCACATGTAACCATGGTAACAAGAGTGCGTGGCCCTCAAAGTGGATAACTACTAACCAGGGTATGCACTCAACACTCTGGCTTTGATGCTTTGCCGGCTGGTTAAAAAAAAAACTTTTTTGTTCATTTTACTTCATTGCGATCAGTTTGGCCAGCCCCTCTGAGCTCCGCGGACGAGCCCTAACAATGTTTAAACAGCTCCTGGCCGTTAGGAGACTTTAAAATACCACCACCCCCACCCCCTACTAGGCGCTATGTACTCGTGCAAATAGGGAACATTTTTGAACGAACGGTTCATAGCGCTCCCTCCTGCAGTCCCGGCTGTATGGCATGTCACAGTCCTCTCCAGGTTCACCACACATCTCTGTGTGGCAGCCAAGTCTGCCTCGCTAGCATCGCTGACGATGTCCGCTTCATTGAATCCCAAGAGCATAGACTTGCGCTGGAAAGGAGATTTGTAGCACAAAGAAAGAACCATTTGACAGCATCGTGGATAATTATTTCATCACTTTTTGCGGCTGCATCTGCGCCTTGATCCTGCAGGGTGTTGGCGGGTGGTGGCCTTCCTGCGGATGTGGAAAACTCAGTCCGAGTCTCGTAAGAGGCGTGATATTAAATGTTGATATCACCACAATGCATGTAACACTGCTGCCAGCTGAACACCACCGTTGGCAAGGACATTTGCGATATACCACCGGGGCCATACTGTGTAAGAGCACAGTGAGGTATTAATTTCCTGAGTACCAGAGCAACTCAGTTGGGGAATATGCAGGGGCGTCGCACACGGTACGGTCACTACGGTATTGCCCGTACCACTCTTTGCCCCAAGTACCCCGTGAATCAATAAAATGCACTGATTTGGGCTCTGAATTTCCAATTTTTTCGGCTCCGCCACCCTTCCCTCACGAGTAAATTGTACTTCAGATGACTGACCGTACCACGTGACACTAAAATACCTTCCGACGCCCCTGATATGGTTGGTATGTGCTCTTTGGGTTTCAGCTCATCGACTTGCAGTTGCCGGTGTCATATAGTAGAATGACCCCGTAGTGGAAGCCCCCCCCCCTCCCCCCCCCCCCCGGTCATTGTACTTTAATAGTAGATTGCCCCCGGGGTCACTCTACTATATAGTACAACGACCCCCCTCGGCCGCTATTTTAGTAGAGGTCCGTGAACTCCTGAATAATCCAAAAGGAGCAAGGAGCACACAGAAAACGCAAAGGAACACTGAACTTGCAAACTTTCTTCCAACTCCAAAACAAAAACAATCCAACACAAGGTGGGATGTTCATGTCTCCTAAAGAGGAAAAGTGCGCGACCTATGTACAAATGTTGTGGACTTTTCACCACATATTCCCACAATCAAGAGTACATAACCCCGGACTCTTGCCACAATCCATAATGTCCACGTGGAATCTGTGGTGTAAACTCCATCCCTTTCTACCTGCACGTGCGAAACGACAAGTCTGGTGGACTCTGTAGTAGAATGACAGGGGGCAATCTACTATATAGTAGAACGACCCCCCCCCCCCCCCCGGTCATTGTACTATATAGTAGATTGCCCCGGGGTACCCGGGGGGGGGGTCATGCTACTATAGTACACCGGCTCAAGCTGAGATTGGAATGTGGTTATAGCCTATTCGAGTATTTCACTTCAGTCTCCCTATGCCAACATCTTTCTTTCCAGGTCAGGAAGAAATCCCACCCAAAGTCCGGGTACTGGTGAGCTGTGACAGCGCAAGGATGTCCTGCCGAAGCAACAAAAAATACTTTGTATAATTGGCACATACTCACTGCTTGATACTGACCGACGATAATAGTCCAATATCCATCATTGAAAGGTGAGTTTTGTTTAGTACACTATGTCACGGCTTGTAATTTTTTCTTTTTCTAATTGTCCGCAAACTCCAACGCAGCCGCTTACACATTTAGGAAATTTCACTTCTCAACTCTGAGTCAAAGTCTAGACCAGAACGAGTATGTGGCTGCGGCTTTCCTCGACATGTCCAAAGCGTTCGACACTGTCAACCACAGTTTGCTCCTCCAAGAACTGTTCGAGATTGGTGTGGGAGGGGTTGCACTGCGTTGGTTTGCATCATACCTTACTGACCGCCAGCAGAGAGTTGTCACCAAGTCTAGCAGAGGTGCCTGTTATTCTGCCTCCAGAGGTGTACCTCAAGGATCTATCCTTGGACCTGTCTTGTTCAATCTTGCTGTCCGCAAACTGCCAGAGTGTGTTGCTAGTACCAAGGTCCGTCAGTTTGCTGACGATGTTTCTGTCTACAAATCCGGAAGGGATCCACAGAAGCTCACTGCAGACTTGGCCAGAGACGTTCTGTCAATCCGCAACTTCCTCCGGGACCACGGCCTTAAACTCAACGCGGAAAAGACACAGTTCATCATATTCCGCCCAAAGTCCAAGGCTGTCCCAGCTAATCTCCAATTGTCAATTGATAGCACTAGCATACCGCCTTCAGCCACAATAAAATACCTCGGCCTCCTGTTCGACGAGCATCTTACGTACCGAGATCACATCACGCTCCTGGAACGCAAGATAGGCACTAAACTTGCTGTGTTCAGAAAAATCAAACACAATCTAACACCTGCTGCCAAACGAGTCTTTTACTGTTCCTTCATTCAGGCCCAACTTGAATACGGCTCTAATGCATTTGCGCACAGCCTCCAAGTCTCGCAAATGGACCGCATTACTCGTATATCTAACCGTGCTGTTCGGATTGTCTTTGGCTACCCGAAGTACTACGATGCTTCTCTTGTTCTAGCTAGGAACTATCTCGCTGCTATTTCCCTTAGATATCAATTTCGCCTGTTTGTACTGGTGTTTCGAGCCCTCCATAAGCTATGCAGTCCACTGCTCTCGACCTGCTTCCTCCCTCGCACTGCCACTTCACAAACCTCAGCCCATACACGCTCTCAGTCCACTTTGTCACTTAGTCTTCCTTTAGCTTCTCGCCGCTATGGTTTATACTCGCTTAGCTTTCTTGGTTCCGATCGTTGGAACGCGCTTCCTGCTGATATTCGCACAATCTCCTTGCTCAGAAACTTCCGTTCATCTATTCAACAATTCATAGGGTACCCTGTAAAAAGGCCCTAGGCCTGTGGGACTGCCCTATTCAAAATTTAATAATAATAATAATAATAATAATAATAATAATAATAATAACTCCAAACTCCAAAACGGTCTCCTTACTGTGATTCAAATTCAAATTAAGATTTACATTACACCAAAAAGCCCGAAGCCAGGCCCAAAAATTTGGTGTAATGTAAATCTTAATTTCAATTTTAATCACAGTGAAGAGACCGGTTTTGGAGTTTGGAGTTGAGAAGTGAAGTTTCCTAAATATGCCTTGTAATGGCCCAATATTTTCCACACCAAATTTACTCGCCGAGTTTTTTTTATATATCATGATTGTGTTCACACCACCCTTTTCGCCAACAGTCTGGGTTTACCCAATCTACAAAGATTTTGCGTAAAATCATATGCGCTATAAATTTACATCTATATGGTGTTTATTCAGGAAACCACGTCATTGCTATTGTCAATAGTCCGCCTGGAGTATTACCCGACCCTGGAAACCTCATGGGGGGATGTCTGGCTCAAACTCATAATTTTCAAGTAACTCAGCGCAATGAGTGCAGTGAATAGCAACTGAATAGAGTGGTTGTCAATTGATAACTTGAACGCCCATTCTCTGGATAAAGCTCCAGAATACTGCTATCTGCCCTCCAACTCGGTAAGGCATGGTAATTTGCTAACGCTAGCAGTCTGATGTTTACTGCTGTGTGCTGCTCTACCATTGTTGTGTTCAAAAGGGATGAACACTGGATTATGCTGTCGAGGGGAATCAGTCATTGAAGGAAGCAACTGTTGTCGTTTCATCCTGACCTGCGGCGCCTGTCACATGGTTACAGTCACTGTCAGCCTTCTTCAGCTGTACATATCCCATGCTGCTATTCTGCTCAAGCTGTCTGTCATCTTCAATACCACCCCAATACGACAACACCACTGGCAATCTAGAACTCGCGGAGCAAGGCTGGATCTCCGTCTGCTTTGGACGCTTCCTAGTGGTCAACATCATCAGTGCAATGCTGGACTTTGCTTTGGGCTAGAATGCTGCTGCAGCTGAAGTGGAGATATAGTGACTCAGTGCTGAGTGATTTGGATGCCCTTTCCCCGACTGGGCTGTTCTCAAGCAGCAGCTGGTTCCAACTGCAATCAGACCATTTGTCGGGTCACGGTCTGACATTCACTTGGTAGCATTGAAAGAAGATGACGATGTGTCCTTGCTCTTAGTGAAGTTCAGCCATTGCCGCCCGGATTGTGACGTTGAAGGTGTGGACCCTGCTGAATTATCCAACTCCTTCTGGACTTTGCATTTCAATGTCAGGTGGATAGTGTACCAGCAATACAACTTAGCCTGAAGTGAAGTGCAGTGCTATTAATTATTGTTTTGCCACTACAAGTGTTCGACATACGCAGGCCTTTTTTTCTCTACATACTCACTTGCAGATGTGCCGAGCCGCGGGTTTCGTTTGATTTGATTCTTTTCCATCCTCTTTACTGATTAGTGTGTGGTCCGATCTGTGGACAGGCAGTGCTTTGACTCACAGATGACAACAGTACTATCAAGAGTACATAACCCCCCAGAGTGTGCAACGCCTGATCCAGCTCTGTGTAGGGTCTTGGTCGAGCGGAATCGGATCTTCTGATGTCATGCGTACACTTCACACCAGCGCAAGGCCGGTCTCGAGGCAGGGCACCATTGTTTTTGATCCAAGAGTACCCGCGACTCCCCGGGTTCCCCTCAGATGTGTACGGTATTATGACGCAAAGATCCGATTCCGCTCGACCAAGACCCTACACAGAGCTGGATCAGGCGTTGCACACTCTGGGGGGTTATGTACTCTTGGTACTATCCGACTCAGATATTTTTTAATCATCGCACGAAACTGTTGGAGCATTGCACGTCACAGTCATGTAGATGAATGAGCAACTTCCTTTGCGCAAGGAGGGGGCTAATCTTCTCGCAGAAAAGGGGGAAAAGGGGAGAAAAAGGGGGAAAAAGAGGGGGAAAAGAAGAGCGGGAAATTGAAAAAGAGGGGGTAAAGAATGGCGGGAAAAGGAAAAAGAGGGGGAAAAGGATGGCGGGAAGCATCCACCGTTTGAATGTGCATACATCTAAAGTGAGGCTATTTCCAGGCTCTGCACAAGTACACGTCCACCACGGCCTCTCGCAGCCTCCTCCTCTTCCTCCCTCCCCCCCCCCCATCACACACAATGTGCCGATTATCCTCCAATGTCAACTATCCAAATGATTAATTATCCAAAATAATTGCTTGCATTTAATTGAGGGGTAGAAGATGAGTTTCAAGTTGTTGATTTTCGTCGCTCGGGGCACCATTGAAGCGATTCACAAGATGTATTAAAACAGGTTTTAGTCAAAATGTGTAATAATAGTGTCATTAATTTAGAGGAGCATGAGTGCACCTAGTTCCTGTTTCACTGCTGAAGAGAACAAAAATGATGAAAACATGCTGGAATATGCATGATTTAGATAGATGTGTGACTGCTCTCTTATCCGAACATTCTTCTCATCTGAACCCCCTGGAGACAGCCCGCGTCCCGAGGGGTGGGGATAATTGGCACTCTCCTGTACATCAAATTCTATTCTTAAATTATATACATATTGTAGAGCTCTTTCTGCTGCCGGGAATGAGAAACACATCCAAGGTAAGGATACGCCCCTCAAGGAAACACAGCTGGTGGATTCCAACAGTCAGGGGCGTCGCACACGGTACGGTCACTACGGTATTGACCGTACCACTTTTTGCCCCAGATACCCGTGAGTCAATAAAATACACTGATCTGGGATCTAAAATTCCAAACTTTTCGGCTCAGCCAACACTCCCCCACGAGTCAATTGTACTTCAGATGGCTGACCGTACCACACTAAAAAACATTCCGACGCTCCTGACAGTAGTATGAAACTCATACACAATCAATTAGAAATACTTTGGAGAATAAACCTTTGTTGGTGAAACAAAGTTGGGCGAGAGTATGATGTTCAAGTAAAACAATACTAAAGTGCCGTAACGTGAAGAAAGGAACGTAGCGCACAAGTTAATGAAGATAAATTCACATACAGAACACAATATGCCCAGATGTGGAAATTTAAGTCAAGATTAGCAGAATATACACACATGCAAACACACACACAAGCGTGTGCACACAAACGCAAACACACACACACACACACACACACACACACACACACACGCACTGTTGGCTGCTATAATGCGGTGGCAGCCTAGACAGAGGAAACAAAGTTTACACAAACAAATTCCTACTCTTTCTCTTTCTTTGTCTTCTTCTTCTTCCTCCTCATATTCAGTTCAAGGCAGGCTCTTCTATTTTTTTTGCTTCGGCCAACCTCGTTTTGGGATCTGACCCACTTTATTGGGGCAGTACAGGTACCCTGAACCTGAGAGTGTCCTTCTGATGTCATCGCTCTCCTACATTTTCTGCACGTCTATATTATTCTTTTTACGAGGACAGCAGAAGGACAGAAACAAAGACATCCACACCATTTTTAAGACTGCATCTTCCAAAGAACACATCAAAAAGCAAATTCTACACGCCAAGCATCGGTTCACGCCGTAACAAATCTCCACGCCATGAAAAATTCGATCGAATGCCTGGTGGGAGATGCTTTTTAAAAGGCTTGCATACACTTTTCACAAAAGACACCGGATTCGTACAAGAATATATCAACTTCTAATCAAGGACTGTAATAAGTTCTGCCTTACGTATTAGAGGGGAAGTCTGCTGAATTTTTTAAAAAAAAATTTGAGGATACCCCGTTTTTAGCCGTTTCCGAGTTGGACTTTTTACATCCGCTGGCTTCTGCCTGCATGCCATAGTCAACAAACATACGGAACATTACACTACAGTACTGCCGGGCGCCGAAGAACGGGGTCAGGGTTCTAGCCTAGCCCGTTCTTATTTTTGGCGAACACAGCAGTTTCGTTCATATTCGATGGTACAGTCTTGCATGTACATTTATGCAGAGTTATACGTCTGAGTGTACATCATATTCATATTGTACATCACGTTTCTACCTAGACCGTTCTTAAAAAATAGCGAAATCATAGCCTGGCCGTTCATCGGCGGTCCGTTCTTCGGCGCCCGGCAGTACTGTAGTAGTAGTAGTACATGACTACACCCGCACTGCTGTGCTAGCGCTACGCGAGTCGTGTGGTAGATCTAAAATTATGTACAAGAGACTAGTCAATACACGGACGTGTCATGTACTGCACCCGGTATGTAGTTAGAGAAGGTGTGCACCTCCGGGCCGGTGATTGTGCTTTGAGAAGGAAATATTTTAGTTTTCGGCTTGGAATAGTCCAGCCTCATTTATGCTACAACGATGAGTCCACAACCGTGACAAGCGACAAAACCGCGAACAGCTCCCGGACCTAAAACGTTCAGATCCCGAAGTGTTGTGATCCTTGAATCGAAGAGTCGTGTCCGTGGTTCCAAGAACCTGCATTGTATATCCAATCGAGCAGCGTCCGAGCTATGTTTGCACCAAAAATCGTGAAATTTTCCACTGTATCATGGAAATGCTACACCCTACAGTCCCGCTGTTACCATATTTTGCCAGTATAAGTCGACTTATTGAATTGAATTCAGTGCAAACAGGAATTTCGGATAATTGACCGTTTGGACAGTTGACATTCGGATAATCGGCATTCTACTGTAATCCTAGTGCATGCAATGAAACATACTTGACTGTTGGGAGTCTTGCTGCGTCAGTGCAAATTGGCAGTTAATGCTAGAAGCTGCAGTGAACAACATCACAAATAGAAAATAAAGAAAAGCAAATACAACTGAACTTTGATACTGGAAATTACAGATCTGCTGCCCGCATCCACATGTCCATATTCTACATGTGCGATTGATCCTGCAAGATCTTCACTGCCCGTCTAATTGAGGATGGCACCCCGAATAGAGCGGACCGCTTCTAAACCAATCAAAGACCCAGGTTGTTATACTCCAGCAACCGGGCAAAGACCTGTCACCCATCCATGACCCATCAGCCCATCTCCTTATGCTCACATTTTGGTGTAGTAGTTGAGCACCTGTTCTTCCTTCATCAAGTGGATATCCTAAGCATGTGACTTACCGCTGGTATATCTCTGCACATCCATCTTGACTGGTTGTCAAGTCCCTTTCCGGAGAGGTAGAGTGGATGGTAGGGTCAGTGCAGTCCTGGCCACGCCATGAGAAAGAAGACATTTTCCCATCAGGAGAAGGCCAACATCCTCCCTCTGGGTAGTGCCTTGATACCTGCAGTGCAGTGCAGTAACATTAAACTGCAATTGAAACTGTCTCCATGCCATTGTTAAGCCCAGTTCACATTCGACGGGGCGCAACGGGACGCGACATAAGAATCGACGGGAAACGCCGGGACGGTCACCCCGTCACGGACTGTGCCTTATGACTCGCACCATTCGCTGTTGAACATCGCAAAGACTGGAGCATGTCGTGTCGTACGAATTGTACAAGATTTTACAGCTCACCCCAGCCGTCACAGGCCCTTACGTCCCGTACCGTCAGCGTTGCGTCGAAAGAGAACTAGGCTTTAGAAAGATTACGTGTTGGTATGTGCTCCTAATTACACACAAATATACAAAAGGTATATAAAGAGAAAGCATGATCCACCCCATCATTGACACCAACAGCCCGGCACAAGAGCAGCAGCACCTGCATTCTATTAACCCAAAGTTCATCTGCGAATATACTCACAGAGTCGTCTCCTTTACTGTGCCCGACCTTGGAAGAAAACAACACAGCAACGTAGTGTTGGTTTCGGTGAGGGCTTCTACGTTCACATGAACACACAGAAAAGCACAATATATTTCCAAACAGACGCCAACTAGTATAACCAAACAGCAACGACAACACCACAAAGACCTAACAGTCTCTTGAGCACAAAGTGTCTGGGATAAAAAAAAGAGCAGAAGTTCACCATCGACACTGGTATTATAAAACTTTCTACAACTGCTGCAGAGGCAGCAGCAGGGTTCTAGTGCCCGGACCCAAAGCTCATCTGAGAATTTTCGCCATTGATACAAAGCAACGACCATGGTAGCAGCAGAGAGTAACAGCAGCAGCCGTTTGAGCAGCAGTATCAGCAGTCTCCAGCTTCAAGGGATTGACCTAGCAAATTTTACAGTAACATGAAAAGTGCAACTGCACTCTTTCCGGCACCAAATATGCCATGCTGTCCCCCGCTGCAAAATAGAGGACAACTCTCAACTGTCGCCAACACCTTGGCCCAGAGGGAGTCTTTCCTTCGACATTCGCCCCGGCCAAAGAAGGTCAAAACCCAAGTGGTGTAATCATGTATCTGCTTCTCCTATCGAGACACTGGCAAGGCTTGTATAGGCATGATAAATTGATAATACTGTATGCATATAACAAAGGCAAACGCACAAACTCACGTCCATGCACATGTGCACGGACGGTGTCGTTGGCGTACACACACACACACACACACACACACACACACACACACACACGCGCGCGCGCGCGCGCCCACGCCCACGCATGCACAGGACAAAGGCATGTGCAAAGGAGCATGCTCATAAAAGCACAGGACAGGCACACGACTGATCTACGGATGTATCACGACATTGAAGGGACGGAGCTTGCAGCAAGCCTTCACCCTCTGGAGATTCCTGAAATACATAAATACATGTCAGCAGTAAATAGTTGCAGCATAAACATTTCCACGGGGACTGTGCAGCTTCACTAACCTTAACTTCAGTCTCCCCAGAATGCAGCAATCAGACAACGGCTACGAAGAGGTGCAGGAAATTTGAACAACTGTTTCAAAAGCAGTCCTCCAAGCCTTCTGCACCAACAGGTGATTCAGTTCGTGCTCTTATACCATCCTGGCAGGTAGAGACATTTTCTAATAACACGAAGAGCACAATCATCAAGGTGGGCAAATCCTCAAGAGAGAGTGCACCCTAACTTACACTACAAATCATTTACTGGACACTACTGGACAGAGCGTCCAGTCCATTCAGTCCAGGGGAGAAGAGGCAAAGGCATAGGGCTCCTGAGAAGATGAAAGGGCAACACATTATCATTACTACATTAATTTTATTATTGGGGGCAGACGTCTTCTCTGTAAAATATGAGGACGAAAGGCACATCAGTACTCACATCCCTGCTCATATCACTGCTCATCCCTGTCCTCTACGAGGGCAATGCATTTAGGGCTGAAACAAGTATACAGATAACTCGCAAACCGATCGTTTTAAGAGCGCAATCGATAATCGTTAGTGTTCAAAGCGAATGCAAACGATTTTTTATGCATGCATACCAGTGGCAGTATTCTAGCCCTTGCACTCCATCCAATTGTGGATACGAGTGCAATCGTGTACTTTCAAGCGCAGTAATATTGATGCGTGGCTATGAAAGAGATCGGGAGTCAAGACGGTATCTTTTCGATTGATTCGTTGCGGAAGTTGGTGATAAGAGCTTCAAGCCAAAGGGTGACGACAAGCCTGATTCTTCGTTCTAGAAACAACAACATGAACTCCTCTAGTTCATATTGATAAAGCCTCGTTCAAATTCGACGGGACGCGGCGTAAGGATCGATGGGAAGCGACAGGACGGTCTGACGGCGTCCAATGTGAACACCAGGAACGGGAACGCAACCATACTACCGTACGGATCGGGAAGCGACGGGAAGTGTTGGATCAGTTCAACTTTTCATACCGTAGACGGGCATAGACGGAGACGCAAGCGTACAAAACGGCTGCATTTTGAGTGAGAACAGGAGGCGGCGTCGTGCGCCATCCACTCCCGATTCGTACTGGGAAATTTTTAGGATTTCGAACACTGCGCTTCCCATGATAACTCGCAGAATGGCTAACACGACTTGAGTTGAATTTTAGCAAGATAAGATCTCATGTCACTTATGGTATTTAGGGATAGTTTAGGAGAATGACAGATGAACTGTTTTATCATTTCCTAGGGCTACTATTCGAATGGCACAACTTTCAGGGCTACTTTTTTGTCTCCATGAAAAACTGGTATTGTGAATTTGATTTCGCTTCATTCAAGGAGAAATTATTGAAAAGAAGTCCCGAAAAACAAGAAATTAGGTCCGAAAGTCACCCCGTCACGGACTGTGCCTTATGACTCGCGCCGTTCGCTGGAGAACATCGCAACGACTGCAGCATGTCGTGTCGTACGAATCGTAAAAGATTTTACAGCTCACCCCAGCCGTCCCGACAGGCCCTTACGTCCTGTACCGTCAGTGTTACGTCGAATGTGAACTAGGCTTTAGACCAGTCAGATGTCTACAGGTGTCGACACAATTGCCTGAAATGTTTACAGAATACCAAACACTGAGCGGTAGCCTGGGTATATTTAGAGCGTTTGACTGGTGGCCACAGCTAATGTAGCAAAGGCATCATGGAATTTCTTCATAGTCTTGTGTTCGAGGTGCACGACTACAGCCGGAAAGAATCTATAATTATGAACCAACAATTATAATTGATCTCAATGTCTCAGTACTCATACTCCTTGTCAGTTTTGTGCTAGATTGTGCACGTCTGACTATTCGAAATCTGGTTTAGTTGGTGGACTCGATTGCATAACTTGTGCCCACATTTTTCTATGTTACAATGATATTCATCGCTAAAGAGATTGGTTGATCGCTTGGAGTTATTGAATGATCGTTTCAGCCCTAATTTATTTTCACCCTGGCCACAGCACTAGGCGAAATTCTCTGACACGGCCTTTACCTGCATCCACTGCTCTTTCGCATCACGACGAAGGACATGCAGGGGTTCTCTCTGAGCAGAGGAAAGTAGCCATCGCCACCACCACCATCACCATTCACCGACAATACTAGAGAGACTATTTTCCCCGTCGTGGGTACTTCCAATAAAGTAATTCCACTTACATAGGTACCGTCAGCGGCGCCACCATGTTCCCAACAGTGTATTCCTATCGTGGGTACTTCCACGGGCAATAAATTCGGCTCGTGCTGTCACTCGCAAGCCATCAAATTCCTATACCTCCCTTGCGCGAATTGCCTCTGCAAACAAAATTATTTCAATGATTGGATTAATTCAGTTCTTTTCGCTCGTGCATGCACGTCACGCCGGGTGCACTGCGCGCGGCCCATCTCCGCCCGTACATTGTTTCATCTTGTTTCATCTTGTTTCATTCGCGGCCCATCTACGCCCGTACTTCGAGTTTCATTTGGTTTCATCTTGTTTCATCTTGTTTCATCTTGTTTCATTTTGTTTCATTTCGTTTCATCTCGGCCCCATCTGCGCCTGTACATTGGCGTTTCATCTTGTTTCATCTTGTTTCATCTCGTTTCATCTCGTTTCATCTCGTTTCATCTGTTTCATCTGGGGGGAAGACGGGCCCGTCAACCTTGCGCGAAAGAAGTCGGGATCATCATACTCATAGCATGATTGCGTCACCATGGTCACTGCACTGCAGCTGGCTAGCTCGCTAGCCGCTAGGCATGGCACTGGGCGCAGTAGACGACTCATACCCGATATGATGTCCAGCACCATAGCCATAGGCATAGGCACAACATCCCTCCGTAGTATACTACTTTACTTACTGGCAAGAATAAGCTCCAGGGAGTTATACTCTTGACAAAGTCTTGATACTATTAGTAATAGTATTACTAGTACTGCTGAGCGGTGCTGCGAGCCTATCCGCGAACTTCCCGGGGAGGCTGTAGTCTAGATGTAGAACAAAATGTAGGTGCCCAAACTATTGAGAAGAGCATGACGATTCCCTGCACTCGTACTCGCCATGGTGAGAAATTGAGAATCTACATGTAAATCTCTGGATCTTCCCTATCAACAAAAGAAGTAACTAACTTTCACTGATACACATTATTGTGCTGAGTGATGATGATGACAAAGTAAAGGGTATCGTGAGCAGGCCGATTCCCTGATCATGCAGTAAAAAAGGCCTCTTTTACGGGCAAACAGAATACAATAATTTGACAGTGGCATGGCGAGAACACAACACCAAAAAATGAAAACAATTGTATGTGTGAAAAAACGCAAAAAAAACGAGAGAAAAAACACTATGTCGTGCAGCATTAATTACATCATCCTCCCCCCCCCCCCACCCCAGGTACCGGGACATAGGCCCATAGGGGTCATAGCCCTTGACCTTGTTCTGTGCATTGGTTTCTGCATTACAGTACCGTGTACATGCATGTGCACTGTGCACTCGTGGCTCAGGTCTTCAAAGAAAGAACTACTTGAAATCCATAAATAAACGCCAACAAATCAAGGGAAGAGTACGAAATGCAGTATGTGAAAGAAAACAGGAGAAAAGAAGGTGAAGTGCGAAAGCCAAGAGAAGTGTGAACTAATAACAGGGGTGGGGGGGGGGAATCAAGGGAAGACGGTGAAAAATGGTCGCTGCAGCTCGCGACAACAGCTAGATGTTTGGCCTCTTCGTTGGCCTCCCTGAATTAGTTTTGACTTGTACAACCAGTGGAAATCGATTGAGGATACTAGCCTGAAGCGGTGTGCTGAAGGACGAGTTCTCCCTCTCAGAGTGTGGTCGTTGTGAAAACGGCTGATTTGGAGATTTGACTCACGGACTATTGGCGGAAAAATTGGCAGAATTAATATTTGTTACTTTTCTGGTATGTTTCATGCATGTCTGGTATGGGGATAAAGCCAAATGGAGCAGAATTCAAGGAAGTACCCGCCAAAAGCGTACGGTTTGTATGGTTCTTCCAATTTCACTGCCAGACACTGCTTTTCCAGCAGAATCTGCCACTTTTCAGTCGAGCAATATGCATGTCATGATATCCGCCGAGGGCTACTGTCTGGTACAGGTACATGTACTTGACTGTACTTACAATGTACAATGTACAGTGCTGGCAACTGAAATCCGACCACTGAGCCGCGGGTGCGCTCAAATCGCAAAGACCCAACACGGGATAGTAAAACCACGAAATAGAGATCGCTAGAATGTGAACGCACCGCTCGGGGGTCGGATTTCAGTTGCCAGCATTGTAGGTGGTCCATTCATCTTAAGAAAAGCAACAATAATGATTGTACATGTAGTAGGAAGTACTCAGATGGTGAGTCAAGGAAAATATTTTTTAATGGAAATGAGGAAAACGGCGGGGCACAAGTTCATGATGCGTTCGAGTCCACCAACTAAACCAGATTTTGAACAGTCAGACGTGCACAAGGTAGCACCAGACTGACACGGAATACTGAGACATTCCATGACAAGGACGCGAGCTTGAGCACTGCTCGATAGCGCTAACCAACGGCCTTCCAACTTGGAGGGTTCATGGATATAAGTGATAATTCGATAATTCCAAAGAGGGGAAGGTAAGCGCCATCAAGCCGAACTGTACTGCTGAAAACACCCCTGAAATCGTGTGAGGAGTAACATGGGATGATAGAGAGTACATTCTGAAATCGTGTGAGGAGTAACATGGGATGATAGAGAGTTCATTCATCAACAAAAAGGAGGGGATACTACATGAAGAAACAAAACCACCCCCAATACTTCGGCGAAGGGCATGTGTAAGGCCAAGGTGTAACTGTCTAGCCTTCCCCTCGTGCGCTTATTGATACTCTATCCAGCTGTCCAGCGGCTCTCCTTCCACCGCTCTCTATCTCGCTATACTCTTCTTCACACTCTATCCGTGTTTTCTTTAGGTGTGTGCGTGAGTGTGTGATAAACGACATTGAAGATTAGGACCTGGGGACGAACTTACGAGGACCCGGTGTCATTTACTACTACAGAGTGGTACAAGTACATGTAGTTAGTAGCTGAAAGCACTGAGGTCAGGATCACAAGTAGTCGCAGGAACACACAATCGCTTCAGTTCTTTGATCTCAGCGAGCAGCAGTTACCTACAGCTGACGTGGCTTTAGCTAGTTTCCCATTGCTCGGTTAGCCTGGGCTGAATTGCTTTGCCACGGCCTGCATACCTTGACCGTACTGCAGTAATCATCGGTAGGTGTGTTGCCACTGACCGTACCTTGTGTGAATTGTACTGAGCAACACGCTGTATCTCAGAGATGGATACTGCTGCAAGTAACATTAGTCGTCGCAGCCTCAGCTACAAGGATGACGACCACGATCTGGTTATACTGGTGACGGGAGGCGCTGGATTCCTGGGCAGCAGAATCGTCCAGGCTCTACTCACTAAGGAGTGGGTGCGCGAGGTTCGCGTGCTGGATCTGCTGTGCTCCGAGTCACTCACCATCTCCGAGTCCGGTGAAGGGGACGCGCAGAAAACGATAGCGTGGATGAAGGGCAGTGTGACTAACACTGAGGATGTGCAACGAGCGGTCCGCGGAGCAGATGTCGTGATACACACAGTATCCGTCGTATCGGAGGGATTCATGTCGCCAGCCGCAGTGGAGGCGATCAACGTCGGTGGCACCGAGTGCATACTTAGAGTGTGTAGTCAAGGCAACAGCACGCCTCGCTGTGTTCTATACGCAGGTACCGTTGCAGCAACCATCACGGACGTGGACGTACCAGACAAAGACGAGTCAACCCCTCTTCCAGAACCCACAGCCACCATAGGAGAGTATGCTCGCACCAAGAACCTTGCAGAACGTCTTATGATCTCGTATGATGGCAAGTCGAAGGGCGGCCGTGGCGTTGGTGTGCTGCGGACATGTGTTCTCCGTTGCCCACCGATGTACGGTGAAGGTGATCCATATTGTGTAACTCCGCTGATTGATTCCGTCAAGGCCTGCTTCGGATACGCTCCCAACTTCCTCGACCCTGTACGCGTGCGAGCAGGATACGTTGGTAACGTGGCGGAAGCCTTTGCGGTGGCTGCTGAGAGGCTAGCGCGAGACCCTGACCGTGCGGCGGGAAAGGCGTTCTTCGTTGGAGATGACACAGAGCCAAAGAGCATAACTGAGTTCTGTAGCCCGATCCTGAAGAGTCTCGGATATTCCCTGTTTCCTGTACCAATCCCATCCATAGTTCTATTGCTACTGGCGCATGTTCTAGAGCTGATGTTCACGATTGGTTCACAGCTTCTGCCGTTGAATCCAGCTGGATTTACACTGACCCCGTCTAGAGCACGGCTAATGAGAATTCCGCACACATACAGTGACCGTTGGTTTCGCCATGTATTCAACTTCCAGCCTCCGATCACACCAGAGAAGGCTATGGAGGCGACCATTGGGTTCTATCGTGATCGGCAGCAACGGCGATAACCGACCAATCCATGCAGGTCGGTGGTTAGGTCCTTAGTCATACATGTACGTACACGTGAAAATGATTTTAAACTCTCTCTCTCTCTTTCTCTCCTCTCTCTCTCTCTCTCTCTCTCTCTCTCTCTCTCTCTCTCTCTCTCGCTCTCTCTCTCTCTCTTTCTCTCCTCTCTCTCTCTCTCTCTCTCTCTCTCTCTCTCTCTCTCTCTCTCTCTCTCTCTTTCTCTCTCTCTTTCTCTCTCTCTTTCTCTCTCTCTTTCTCTCTCTCTTTCTCTCTCTCTTTCTCTCTCTCTTTCTCTCTCTCTTTCTCTCTCTCTTTCTCCCTCTCTTTCTCTCTCTCTTTCTCTCACAATCTCACTTGTCTCCCCCATGGTGCGTGATGTGCGCCTTGATCCCCGGCGAGACAATTGGCCGGGGGGGGGGGGGGGCGGGGGGGGGGGAGCACACTTACGAATTGCGGACGCCGCTAGGAGCGGAAACTGAGCAGTCCAGAAGGAGCATTTTCTCCTCAGTTCGCGATGTCATTTTGGACTAGGTAGAAGTACAATGCAGTATACTTGTAGTACTCGTACTACTCCCAGGTACAATGTTATGTTGTAGTCCAACCAGGGATTATTGTACTACTCCCTGGCCAGCTGGATCAAACTGTTGGTGGTGGCAACCAGCACAATTGTGCTATATGATTTTAGTAACAGACGTGCGTTCCTTGAGAGAAAAGCTATCTTGTGCTGAATAGGACAATCGCAATAGTCTTGCCTCTCCTTTTTTCACTTCAACTTTGCTGATGATTTCCGTCACCCTCATATCGATGTCCTTGTGTGAGTGGCTTTTACTTTACTTTTCTAAACCGTTAACGTTAACGTTAACGTTAACGTTTATCACTCTTCGTTTACCATGGTGCAGCAGCACTGCTCCACTTTAGGTGCTACATGTAGTTTTTTAGTCAGCTTTTGTACATTCACTTTTGTGTGGTATTCGCTTTTTTTAAAGTGATGAAAACCATTGATGATTGTCATGAGGAAATGTCATGGTTACTCTACAATTTAGCCCTTGGCGGATAATGCTCGCAAAATGGGCAGATTCTGCTAAAAAACGGTGAAGTTGGCAGAACCATACAATTCTTATGGCAGGCACTACCTTGAATTCTGGTCTATTTCTTTATCCACATACCAAACATGCATGAAACATACCAGAAAAGGTAGACCGCAAGCTAGCTGTTTGGGCCTGGCCTAGCGCCTGCCCTCATCACTGACATCAACACAGCTACGAGCGTGAGTGAGCTTACTGAGCTACCAGCCAGCAGCACTGGGCAGCCTACCGAGATAGAAGAGGCGAGATCGAAGGAACCGCGACGAAAAGCTGTAGACTAGACTTGTCTGTGTGTAGCAGGGTATACCTGGTATACCGGTACTTCAACGTAGTAGTAATAATAATTATAATAATAATTTGAAACTCGGATGTTGAGCCAATAATAAGTGTAGAAAGGAAAAGGAAATACACTGTATAGATACGAGTTGAGAGTAACTCTCCATCACTGTAACCAGATACTATAATATACAGTCAGAAAGTGCAACAACCAGGCACAAAACTGACAGAGTACTGAGACATTCGACATGTTCGACATGTCAGTGTTGTGCCTGGTTGTTGCACTTTCTGACTGTATAATTATAGTATCTGGTTACAGTGATGGAGAGTTACTCTCAACTCGTATCTATAATTATTTCCTTTTCCTTTCTACACCTATAATAATAATAATAAAAATTGCAATTTCAATTTGGACTTCACGGAGAATTTGTCTAAGGGCGCGTTTGGTTGGTACGAACTAGAACAGGATTCACCAGAACAGCGCGTTTGGTTGGGACTGCACCTGTTCTGGGTCGGCCAGAACATGTTCTGCTTGCTCCGGCCTCGAGGCCAGAGCAGACCGAGCAGTTTCACTTTTTCACAGTGAAACCTGGCGGGAACATCGATTTTGGTCCCAAATGATCACGTGCATACGCTTTTGGGTTGGACTCGTTGTACCGTACAAAGTGACCATGGTGACCCATACACATTTTCAAGTTTCAAACATTTTTCCACGAAAATGTGCTCTGTTTCTGGAGTACCGTTTGGTTGGCATGAGGCTGCTCCATGTGCACCAGCTGTTCGATCCTGTTCTAGATCGTACCAACCAAACGCACCCTAAGTGTTCGGAAAATTGAGGCCACATGCCACGTACTGCTCTTTTCTCTCCGAAACTCAACACTTGCAAGCCAGAAGGATAGATTTACCATCACTGTGGGTACGAGTCATACTGTAGCTCAGTTGGTTAGAGCATTGCTCGCGAATAGCAAGGTTCCTGGTTCGAGTCCCGGTGGCGTGACTGATGATTTTTCTTTCTTTCATATCTGGCTTGCAAGTGTTGAGTTTCGGAGAGAAAAGAGCAGTGCGTGGCATTTTAGGCCTCAAATTTCCTAACACTTTGAATAATAGTTTCGTAATACGTATTCGCATGCAACGACGCAAATCCACACAATTCAGTAGACACTTTTTCTATCAAACGTTTTCTTTCCCTTCTCTTCAGGATAGTACAGGGAATGTTGGAAATTAGAAAAAAACACATAACTACAGCTGTATATAGATAATGAAAGAAAGAAAAAGTCAACACTTCAACATAGGTGTTAAAATGATTAAAGTGTTAAAACTCAAAAACAAACAGCTGCAAGTTGTAGACAAACACGTTGAACACATCAGGGAACACTTGTCACACTTTCACGAGGTGTGACACCAAACAACTGCAACGATAACACATTCTCCTTCTGTACACATAGTTCTGGATCTAGTTTACGAATATGCAGAGCTTCTAACACAGCAAGATGTAACTTAGACCTTCCACGAGTCAAAATCGAAAAGATATCATCACTATACAACTTACGACAACTAGCACTGCCCGACAAATGACGCTTGATGGACGATGTCCGATCACTTAGCTCTGTCACCTTGACTCGTGGAAGGTCTAAGTTACATCTTGCTGTGTTAGAAGCTCTGTATATTCGTAAACTAGATCCAGAACTATGTGTACAGAAGGAGAATGTGTTATCGTTGCAGTTGTTTGGTGTCACACCTCGTGAAAGTGTGACAAGTGTTCCCTGATGTGTTCAACGTGTTTGTCTACAACTTGCAGCTGTTTGTTTTTGAGTTTTAACACTTTAATCATTTTAACACCTATGTTGAAGTGTTGACTTTTTCTTTCTTTCATTATCTATTATAGTTATGTGTTTTTTTCTAATTTCCAACATTCCCTGTACTATCCTGAAGAGAAGGGAAAGAAAACGTTTGATAGAAAAAGTGTCTACTGAATTGTGTGGATTTGCGTCGTTGCATGCGAATACGTATTACGAAACTGTTTTTCCCACCGCCTCCAAACTACTTTGAATAATAATAGTAATAATGATATACGACTGATGAAGATAATGTTATTTCCTTTGTAATCCCCATAACAACATCAACGTCCTGATCATTTGTACAATACCTGTCTTTGTCCAATACATGTCGTTGCAAATTCTTTATCATTGTTTTGATGTTGGAGTTTGGATTGAGTTTCTTTCCTTTCTTCCTCTTCCTTCCTATTTCTTGTCCCTTTGGTTTTTGGCTTTTTATATTTCACTTTTTATTTTTTGCTGTCCCACCCATGGAAATATTTCCCGGTGGGTCTGGCTTATCGCCTTCGAAAGAAGTGAATAAAGGAGACATAATACTTTATTACGAAGTAGTGGTTGCGACTTCGGCGATGATTTGTAAGAAAGGTTTGCTCCCCACACCGGAGCTCGCGCTATTCCGCCGACTTTACTTGACACTTGACTGACTCACGACTGTCATCCAGAGCACACGAGAAGTCCATCGAACCTTCGACTCGGCAAACCTGCAAGAAAGCACCACTCCCTGCTCAATACACAGTGTTTCGGGGAATTCACCCCTCATCAGTTGAGCTTGAGTAGGCTGAGGAAGATTGTGCCTGAAGAGCACCACTTATATAGTGCTCTCCAGGCACAAACATCACCAGGGATACAAACTGACAGAGATGCTCCGCTTCCAGCGTGACAAACACCTCGTGAACACCAGATAGCAGCGTGAGTCAGTGTCGCTCCTGGACGGTGAGACAGACAAAGTGTCAAGTAAAGTCGGCGGAATAGCGCGAGCTCCGGTGTGGGGAGCAAACCTTTCTTACAAATCATCGCCGAAGTCGCAACCACTACTTCGTACTGTTGTGCCCAGCGCGGGCTTGCGACTAGTTGGTTTGGAGGTGACAGCGTTGCGAATGACCGAGGGTCCTCGACGCAAAAGCAATCGATATAGGAGGATAAGCCTGTATTCTCAAGGTAACCAATTGTCGAAAATTGAGAAGAATTCGGTATGTCACTAAATTCGTCTTCAAATTTCCCGCGGTTGCAAATAAAAGTGCAACTTTTAGACGACTTTTTTGAACTTGGCGCACCGACTGTACGCTTGACAGCACGATTTGAGGCGTGGAGTAGTAAGATACCAGTATCTTACTACCCCTTGATACCTGATGCATGGACGTCGTCATCTTCATCCCGCAGATCGAAAATGTACAGATGTCGCGTGATTTCGCGCAATGGTCCGCAGCAACAGTAGCGATAGTGTTCATCCATGGGGAAATGTAGCAAACGCCTCAACCATTCCCAATTCATCCATAAAAGGCATTTCTGAACGCATTTTGTCCATAATACGGAGGATTAGCAAGACGAAATTCGCGTTCGCGTTCGCTCTCCAAAGAAAGTCGAACACAGTGACGGAATTCGCGTTATGAGAAGGATTAGCAAACAGAATTCGCACATGCATGATGTTGACACGACGTAGGCAGTACAGCGTGGTAAATTTATGACTGCCCTGACACGAATCCACGATTCGTGTTCCGACTACTTTTCCGAACGAAAAATGCGAAAGTTCGCAATCCAGTTCGCGAACTGAAAAATGTTTGCGAACGCGAATTTCGTCTTGCTAATCCTCCGTAATATGAATATTTTGTCCTCATTTTCTTCAGAATATTTGAATTATATGCTGGCTTCATTCCAATATTCCCTTTGTCGCTCAATATGCCATAATTATATGAACTGTCTCACAAAATATGCGGAAATATGCGCAAGCATATTTGGTCGAGGCCTACCGGGGTATACCGTGGTGGCGAGTGTTGTGCTTGTACATGTATGTAGTCTTCGGTCTACCACGCCGCGGTCCACGCGTGCACGGTATAGACCCCTTTCCGGATAGAACACAGTGCGCGTTGCATGGCAACGGGTGACGTGCAAAAATGTTTGGTGGGCAAGAAGTTCAGCCCAAACTGCAGTGAAAGTAATTTTTCAACCAGGAAGCAACAATGTCTGCTGTCATCCCTGACTCTGCTGCCGCTGAGCAGCCACCACCCTTGCCTCAGCCACTGGCTGTCCTTGCTGAACAACTTTCAAAAGGGTCCGAAGCCAGCGATGCCGATTTTGTTGGGGTTCAGACTTCTCTTGCGACGCTGAAGGTGGCCGAACTGAAGGAAATTGCCAAATTTCTGGATGTTCGGTTGACTGGAGCAACAAAGAAGGCTGACATCGTGGAGCGCTTGGTGTCGATGTCCAAGATTGGTTTGGCTGGTGCTGCTGATGCGTCGTCCTCTGGTGCTTCCGTTGGACTGCAGTATATAACTCAAGACGTTCGGGGCACTTTGTCTTCGTTGCCTCGTTTCAACGAGGTGCAAGACTGGTGCAAGGAGTTTCGTGCTGCTGTGGTGCGGTTCCACTTCATGGATTTATTGACGTACTTGGTCTATGGACGAGACAAGACGTTTGATATGGAGAGCATGAAGGCATTTAGGTGAGTAATGAACATGGGCGGTGTGGGTACGTTGTGATAGTAGGCAGTTTGAATTCGTAATCTCTCAAGACAAAGTCAGTGTGTGTCAAGTTTTGTTGAAAGACCTACTGTAACTGAGGTCAACTAGCATTTTCGAATCAGTTGCCATCAATGTCTAATCAGTGAAGGAATTCAGCTAGGGAACCCCTGAATTGCACATCCCTAATATTGTCTCTTTTCTCCAAATGTGTCTTTGGAAATTTTGTTGGCAACAGGTCTTTGAAGGCGTACCAATTTTTTGCCGATGGCTTTGTGAAGAATGTGTGGAGCAAGCAATATCCTGCATCTGGGGAGAACGGTGTGGCAATCTCCTATCTCCGTGCTTACGTCCACCATTCCTTGTCGTGTGATACACCGCTCACCGTGTATGTGTCGTTGAACACTGAGACTGGTGAAGTCTACGCTGCGCAATGCAGCTGTATTGCCGGGTAAGTGTTTTCACAGAAACGCACTACGAGTTGGTGTGTTTTCTTCAGTCCAAATGTGACAGTTGACCTGCGGCACTGATAAATCCTATTATAACTCTTCCTCCTTACCTGTGCTGTGATAGTTCCTTTGTAGTGACATGTATTTTGCAGATGATTGTTATAATAACTTCTTTGTTCAACAAGTTTGTGATGTGATGAGTTCTGACAGCTCTATCTGACGTTGGCATATATTTGTTGTCTCCCGTGCATGGTGTGCGTGTGCGGTTGTTGTTTATGTTAGGCTGGGAGAGGCGTGCAATCATGTTGCTGCCCTACTCTTCTTCATTGAATCCGCTGCAAAAAGGAATCTAGTGGAGCTACCCGTGGAGTTGTCTAAAACGTCACAACCTATGCGCTGGAATCAGCCTCCAAAGAAGCATGTCGATCCTCAGCCACTCGCCAATATGGAGTTTGTGAAAGCTTGCCATGGCATGACTGATGATGAAGTGGAGAGGAAGCAGCTGCGAGCGGAGTTTGATCCCCGTGCACCGTCACACCGCCAAGTCACATCTGCTGACGCACTCACCTTGCAGGAGGCATTAGCAGCGGGAAAGGCATCAGCCAAGAACTGTGGGTTCTTCCATTTCTGGGAAGTCGAAGACCAGTCATCAGGACTTGCTGCTACTCCAGTTAGCCAACCCAAGGACCTTTCGCCATTGGTCCTGTTCCATTCTGACAGGCTTCCAGGTGGAACGAGTGAAGATGCCCTTGGTCGATATACCGGACCACTGTCCAAGTACGGTGTATCCCAAAAGGAAGTGGAAGACTTCACCAAAGGCCAGACAGATAACTCGTGGTGGTTCGACCTACGTCATGGGCGCCTAACTAGCTCACGATTTGGTGACATCGTTCGCTCTCGAGCCCAGGAGCCAGTCTCGCTGCTGGCCGGTATCATGGGATACACCACCATTTCCGCTTTGCCACCTGCCATGCGATGGGGAGTGGAGAATGAGCCCAGGGCGAGGGACATGTACCTCAGTGTGGCACTCGAAGATGGAAAGAACATCACCGTAAGAGAGTGTGGTCTTAGCCTCCATCGTGACTACCACTTCATTGGTGCGAGTTCTGATGGAATCGTTGTGGAGGAGCTTGAGAGCGGCGTGGTGGAGCGTGGCTGCCTGGAAATAAAATGCCCCTTCTCCATCCAGGGCACATCTATTGTTAACCTCACGCCAACTCGGATCGCCCAGCAATTCCCTGGCAAGTCATTCTTGGAATGCCACGCGGACGGGTCAGCCCACTTATGCAAGAATCACAAGTACTATGACCAGGTGATTGGTGAGATGGCGGTCATGGATGTGAAGTGGTGTGACTTTGTGGTGTTCACATGTGCTGGCGTGCTTGTAGAGCGTATCATGTTCGATGACGCTCATTGGCAAACCATGCTCATGAAGTTAACATCCTTCTACGAGCAGTTTGTTATCCCAGAGCTGTGCTCTCACAAGCTGTACCTTTCAAAGTACAAGTCATGAATGACAAGAAAAAATATTTTTGTGTTTATATTCTGTACATAGGGATTTCAATCTATTTTGCTTCGCTAGATTTTTTGGAACTTTGTACAGCAATGCCCCATCTTCTGCGAGGGATATGCTCGGAACCTTCTCATGTTCCCAGCATTGAAACTTAATTCTGTACATAGCGGTTCCGATCGATTTTTCTGTTATTGTGCGGAATTCTATGGATGACATCGCACACATCCTTGTACCTGTCTGTCATTATAAATATTGGCTGGATATTATGCTACTTCTGGTAGCCCGTACCAACTTGCTTCGGTGACAATCGCGGTGACAGTGCACTCTTTATCACATCCCAACCCCACAAATAACATGCACCCAGCCAGTGACCTGGCAGCATTTGGTATGTTCATATTCACAAGCTTTGGGAATTACACAAAATAGTATTTTGAACCAGAGACCTTTGCTTGATCGTGGCATACGCCACCATTTCCACTTTGCCGCCTGCCATGCGGTGGGGAGTGGAGACAATGCACTCTTTATCACATCACAACCCCACAAACAACACGCACGCAGCCAGTGACCTAGCAGCAGTTGGTACGTTCATATTCACAAGCTATGGCACTTCCAGAAAATATTACTTCGAACCAGAGACCTTTACTTGACCGGAGCACTGTGCTTCCGCCGCGCCATGTAGCCGTACTTTGTATTTACATTACATGTGAAGATAGCGTGCGAATCCAGCTCCGATCCTGCTCTGATATGTTCAGAAAAATGATTCTAACTGTGCACCTCCCTTCGGGCTCCAGTAATAAGACGAATCGTCTGTTGGAGAAACCGAAGTAAAATAAGAGTGGTTATTATTATTATTATAGTGTGCTGAAAAATAGACCATAATAAAGAGAACAAAAGAAGATAGAACTTGAATATAGTGATTCACATGTCTCTTCAATTTACTAGCGGGGCGTCGAAGTTTGTGAGGAAGAAGCACACTTTCACGATGTGAGACGACAGACTCGACATGCTCACAGGGAACACAGTGTTGAGGACACGGTAGCAACGTGCACGTCCGATAGCCCGTTCGACATGGATACGCAGCTCTGCAATGCGGCGGGTCTTCTCGATCTTCTGGGCGCTCATCTGGCTATCAGCACCGAGCTTTGGCGGGATGTTCAGTTTCACTCCATGGAGAGCAAGAGGCACCTCGATGTCAAAGCCCTTGTCAGCCATGACACTGTCACCCTTCTCCAGAAGCTGCAACAGACCGCTCTGCTCTGTGATGACCTTGTCACTGACTCGGCCACCCCAAACATCCGACACAAAAGTCACAAGACCAGCAGGTGAAACACCTACAAGAATCTTCATGGTGTTCCGGCTCTTGTAGCTGGAGTAAGTGATCGACTGGTTCAGGAGAGAAGTTGGGCGCTCCATCTGGATCTCCAAACAGTCAATGATAATCCTCGTCTGCGGAAACTTGGACTTAAAGCACGGTGGCATGAACTTGTCCACAAGTTGTCTGGACGGGAACGGGAAGAGGAGAGACAGCTCACGGGACAGAAACAGAATCCACGTGGAGTACATCCTGCTGAACGTGGAGTCAGGCATTTGCATCAGGGCTGCCACAAACCCGCCACACATACCATGGCGCAACCGGACAAGCGTCGCAAAGAACTGGTTGGCAATGGACAAGTCCTTGGTCATCCGAGGGCCAGGCTTGTTGTCCTTGGGGTCACTGGTGGAATCACCGCGCCAGGCAGTGAGCTTTGCGGCCTTCTCCTGCACATGACCTAAGACAGCATGGAACACGGAGCGGTTCGGCAGACCAGTGAGGAAGCGACACTTCTCATCAGACTCGTCAATCCAGTGCACACCAAACTGTGCCTTCGAAAGCCCAGTCTCTAGTTCCCCGCAACGCCGCTTTAGCCGTTCAACTTCCGCCCTCAACTTCTTGCATTCCTCTTCCAAACGATCAGTGTCCGAGGTGTAGGGTTCATCAGGTCCACATGCTGTAGAACATGGAAGAGAAAGATAACACAAATCACGTCACAATTGACCAGGGACAAGTGAGATCACAGTACCGGCACATAACATCTAACCCTCCAAATGGGAGTGATGCAATGGAGAAGATTAGGTACGTTTCGTCCATGACGTCCAGGTGCAATTCAAAGAACAGGGATCAGAAACAATCTACCGATATTACACAAGGTCAGGACATCTTAGAAACGTACAATAATTATTGAACCAATATGGGACCCGCAGCATTTTCACTCACTACTGTACACATGCGACAAGAGTTGAAACCAATCACAGATATGACACTACTTGAAGGCCAAGACAGCAGACACCTTACCTGTAGACACCTTGATAGGAGCAATAGTTGGCACTTCAAGATTCAGAAGACTGGACATCCCGGTTGAGTTCTGAGCAACAAACAAGTAGACATACACCTACACTTTATGATTCTCGAAAAAATAATTTAATTCTTCCAGACACCATCATCTAGAAAGAGAAATTTCAAAATGCATCTGAAGAATAACGTCTTTCTGGCCTGGCCAATGGAGTGTGCATGGCCTTTCCAAGAAGGGGACCTTCCAGCATCGTACAACATCGATGCATCAGGGGCACAAGCTGATTGCAACGTATGAAATTCATAACGTACAAACAACTAAATTTTGAATTACTCAACGTACAGAATCAGTCAGAAGTTTTTTCTTACCTTGAAAATAGGAGAGGACAGTTGAAGTTTGGCGAAGTACGAGTGGTCATGAGAAACACCATGTCGTTGGCTTGCCTTCCTTGCCTCTTCTTTCTGCTTCAGCCTTGCAGCATCAGCCAATTTCTTTTTCCTCAGCTCAGTAAACTTCTCACGTCGGACAGAACGATCGATTTTTGACGTAGCTGTTTCAGGGTTCGCGGAGTCATAACCGAGCTTCAAGGACGGCACATAGTCAGGATGGGACTCGTCATCCTTTGCTTCCTTTGCATTCGGATTGCCAAGAACAAAATGCTTCTTGCAGACTCGCTCGTCAGTGTCTGGTGTCCAGGGCGATCCATCAGCTTCTTTACGGCGAATTGCAGCAATCCAGAGTCCCCTGCGCTTGGGATTTGTTGGAAATCGGTGGAAACCACCTCCACAGCCACGCGTATACCTATTTGTGCATCCTATGACGGCACAGGTCTGCACCATGGCTGAAACTAAAAGGAAAGGACGACAAAATAGATCCAACCAACTAAAAAGACAAAGTAACTAATTAGTAGAGTGGTTCTTCTTGCCCACCAAAGTTTGAATTTCTCGGTAACCATAGAGATTCGCGGCGATCCGGAAAGGGGTCTATACCATGGTATACCGCGTACCGGTAGTGCATGCACTAGTGCCTTGTAGTACTAGTAGTAGTGGCGAACAGTATTATTTTACGTAGTCTAGTGCTAGCATGCTATGTCACAGTATGTGTAAGTACATTGTATCTAATATTGACTGAGTACGAGGTCAATAGGAAAATAATAAAAGCCGAGTAAAAGACCGAGGCGAAGCCGAGGTCTTTTACGAGGTCTTTTATTTCCTATACTGACCAAGTACGAAGTCAATATTAGATGTATCACGACTGACCAAAGCATGCGTTCAATCGCTAAAAAGGAGTCAAATATAAGCGGTCAATATAGCCCTAAGGAGTGAAATATGCAGGACTATTTGACTGCTTAGGTATGGCAAAAATCTATGTGAGTCCATACTAAGGGAGTGATAAAAGTAAAGATACTGACCAAGTACGAAGTCAATATTACTTATTATTAGATAAATGACATTATCACTCCCTTAGTATTGACTCACATAGATTTTTGCCATACCTAAAGCAGTCAAATAGTCCTGCATATTTCACTCCTTAGGGCTATATTGACCGCTTATATTTGACTCCTTTTTAGCGATTGAACGCATGCTTTGGTCAGTCGTGTCTCGTGATAAATGATCTAATATTGACTTCGTACTTGGTCAGTATGAAATAAAAGACCTCGTAAAAGACCTCGGCTTCGCCTCGGTCTTTTACTCGGCTTTTATTTCTTTTGACCTCGTAATCAGTCAATATTAGATACGTATTTGCGTAAATGTTTTTTACAACACACTGCGCACTAGTACTACTAGTAGTAGTAGTAATGCACTCGTCTTTTTCATTCATTGTAGATCTAAAAAGATAAACGACTCCCTGCTCTAAAGTAAAGACCAAGGAAGACTCGTAGATATATACTCAGCTGCTGATCTGCTTGTCAGAAGCTAACCCGTACCGTAGCGTGTGGGGTCAACTGTATCGGTCTCTCTTTGTCTTAGGAAAGCAAATGGGCGAAGTCGATATTTGCAAGTATTTTTAAGTAGCCATGAACTTACAGGGTCAGGGGCACGCCGAGTTGCACAGCAAGTTATATGACGACAATTCTCGATCTCACGCTGATTTTGAGTTAGCAGTTCAAGCTCTGCTGGCAGAATTAGATGCGTTTTACCCGGAACACGATGTTTATCTGGAGGTGGACGTCTTGGCGGAGGAATACCTTGGCACTAGCAACGATCTCAGGCAGGTCGAGATAAGCGATGCGCCAATTCACGAGTTCTTGTTGCGAATGGTGACGTGCGGAAACGTAGCGGCTATCGACCAGGTTCTGCGGGCCCTATCAGACCTGAGCCAGCATCTCAATGCCAGAGCAGCGTCAAGGCAGGGAGATGATAGGCCGATTGCAAAGAAGTACAAGTGCGTTGCTGACTGGTTACGGACGGCACACAAGCTGCAGTTCGCTGGAAAGATGGGTGGCGTGTCCAGTACGGGCCCGTACAGCGCTCACCCAGCTCCAACACAGCAGCAGCCGATACCCGCAGTACCTGAAGCAACTCGGAGCAGCAAACCCTGGCAAGCCCGACCAAAGCATTATCATAAAGCGATTGTTACCATGCCGCCTGGTGGTAGTGGTGCGTTTGTGTCGTGTCTGTTGCGCAAGGAGTACTGTGGTAAAAACAACAGTTGGACACTGCTGTTTTGCGCTATCGCAACTGGACAAAAGGAAATGGTCAAGTGTCTTGTTCGGTGGGGCGCAGGCGTCAACCAGCCTATTCGTACGCCCACCACTCGTAATGCACTTCACACATACTGCCGACCCCTGCTGACATCCGTTTACCTGAAGCAGATGGATATTGTACAGCATCTCCTGGAGAACGGTGCGGTACCGTGCCATGCGCCTGATGCGCGTACGGATATGCCGGTAGCCATGTCCAGTGCCGGTCTAATCTCTACGTACTCGGCCAGCTGTGCCGACGAGCGCATATGCGAGCTGATCTGCCGAACGTACCCGGCACCCGTGGCCGAGGTTATCACTCAGCTTTGCAGTGACCCACGCGAGCGCACAAAGATGCTGCTATCGTTCTGCCGCTGGGATAGCCACTGCGCCGACTTGCACTATTTTAACGCCATGCTGTTGCCAGAGTGCCGCGCGGTACTGGACGTGCCCTGCTACACACCGGACGAGAAAATCTGCAAGACATTCTTCTCCGCCCTGGCCATGACATGGCTGTGTGCAAGTTCCCCCGTTCGTTCCGCCGCACGTCACGCGAGCGATTCAGAAATTGCCGATACACTGCAACGTCTGCTGCAGACCGGATTGGATCCAGCCGGCCTCTCGCTCGCTGCTTCTGGGAGGCTGTGCCAAGCTTGGATCACGAAGCGCAAGAAGGAGCGCAGACAGTATGGGAACTCGGATCATGACTATCAATTCTATACTGTAGCGCAGGTAGCTCGGGAAGCGTGGAGAAGGCGCAGGTTGCATGACACGCATGAACACTTTGTAGCCGCTAAGCTGGCCGCATGCATTGGAGTGGAACTTCGACAAGTAATCACGAAAATCATTCCACCGCGGGTCGAAGTGTCACATGCAGCATTTGCAGAAGCCTACTTGAGCTTTGGCTTTCCCCTGGCAGTGGATCGACTGCTATATGCTAACTCTACGTCCGACGAAGCCTTTTCATTATTGGTCAAGCACGGAGGTATCCCTGGCCTGACGTCACCTGAAGCGGTGCCGTTTGTTGACGGCCGCTTACACGACGGTCCTGCTTGCCAGTGCCATGGTGTGGAGCTATCAGCAGCACAGCGCAATGTCAGCGCGCTGCAAGTAGTCAAACCAGCAACACGGCTATCTCTTTCGCACCTGTGTCGTTTGGCCGTACTGCAAGCGTGCGACAGTCACGGTGGCACCCCAGAGCAAGCTGTCAGCCAGCTTGGCTTGCCACCAGTATTGGAGGGCTATTTGCTGTACAAGAAGTGATAGACCTACAACGCCTATCCGTGGTACAGCCGGGGACACAGCCGATGTTTTGTTCAGGGTGGCTCTTACTCTCCCTTTCAGCAACAAATGGATTTTGCAAATAAAGAAAAGAAAAGAAGTGCGTACAATATGGCGACTTTAATACTCTCCTTTCTGCAACACATGGATGTACGTAAAATCCAGCTAAGTTTCAGCGGGTATCCTATATGTACATGTATATGACGAGTCCTCTCTGCGCATGCATGCTGCTGCATATTCAGACAAGTAGCGAGAAAGAAATGCCGCAGTAGCAAGAAGTGTCTGCCCGGGAAAAAAGTCGCCATTTCGTCATCCTTTTCTCAGCTGTATGAGAAGCCGCAGTGTTTCCCCAGTGAAAATTCTCGATTTCAAGTCAGAAATCCATCGCAACTCCCAATGCTGGAGACAATAATACTTATGCATGCACACAGACATGATTATTTATTCATGTTGTTACCTGGTTACCATGTGGAATGTCCCCTCAAATAAGTATGGCAAACGATTTCAATTCGCTTCTTCGGTGCTCCATGCTTGGCAGGGATTTTGCCAGGAGACTGAATGCGCAGCCTTGTTCGACATGCACCACTGCTTATACAATGACATGTTATAACTGCAAGGTTGATCCTTCTTCAAAGAACGATTCTCTGTAAGCCCAGTAAGACAGCAGGGCATTTCGTACTCCTCTCGTTCCCATTCACAACGTACCGGTCATGTACAGGTGCTGCGTGGTCCGCCTGAGAAGAAAAGAAGAAGAAAACTTGCATGGCCACTGGCACTGACCAAGACAACGGAAGAATCTGACATTCAGAAGGGAAATGCTTTGTCTCTTCAGTTGTTTGGCGTTAATCCTGGTGCCAGCGGAAAGTGTTGATGATTGAATACCGTACTACTGTAATACTGCGCCACAACGAGCTCCGGGATCTAACCGCTAATCTGTTGCGTGAGGTTGCGCATGACGTCAGCGTGGAGCCAGAGTTGGAACCCCTCTCCGGTCGGCCAACACGGAGGCTCATGCTCGTCTTGATGTGGCAGCACGTGGAGTGTATGGGAGTAGGTTAGAGAGGACAATGTTTGATGTTCGGGTGTTTAACCCTTTTGTCCCCTCCAACCGAAACCTTACTCTCCCGTCTGTCTACAGAAAGCATGAGCAGGAGAAGAGGCGTAAGTATGAACGGCGAGTCCTGGAAGTGGAGCATTCCTCGTTTGTTCCCGTGGTTTTTGCAACCACTGGCGGCCAGGGGAAAGCTGCTTCGGCCCTCTTCGCCAGGATTGCCAGCAAGCTGTGTGAAAAGCGCCGTGAGCCTTTCCCGGTTATGATGGCTTTTGTACGGGCGAAGATCTCCTTTTGCCTTGTTCGGGCAATGGTTGCCAGTCTACGTGGTCACCGTCGGAACCCGCCTCGACATCTGTCTGGTTCGGCTGTGCTGGCGGCTGCTGAATGTGCCCTGGTGCCATAAACGGTGTACATGATACAGTGCAGTTTCTTTGGGAATGGTGTTTCATTTACTTTTGTATTTTCAGTTCGTTTTCTTTGTACTTAACTCCTCATTGTTTTTTTACCAGGCGTGGGCCATCCCCTGACTTCATAGGTGCCAAACATTTTACGTTTTTCATTTCTATTTTGAGAGTTTAATAAAAGGATTTCGTTAAGGAAAAAAAAGAAAAAAGTAATACTGTAATACTGTAATACTGCTCCTTTTTGATGTTTTCATCTCCGGGGAGTAATTGTACTACTCCCTGGCTTTCATTATGTTATACCCGCGTGCCGCAGTCATTGTCACCTTCATTGAATCATTTAAACTTCACTTCTCAACTCCAGAAAAACGGTCTCTTCACTGCGAATCAAATTAAAAATAAGATGAGCATTGCACCAAATTTTCGGGCCATCAGGGAGCATTATGAATGATAACTTGAATGACAAAATGTGTAAGTGGCTGCGCTGGAGTTTGCGGAATTAGAAAAGTTCATCGAATCTTGCTGTTCTTTTTACCCGCTGCAGTTGCACTGAATTCTATTTCACACGTACATGTACAGTGTGACGTTTTGACCCTACTGCTTTGACTTGGTACGTATTTGTCATGTTTTCCGTACGTGCTCATGATGAAAAGGGAACAAAAACTTCTTTTTTGGTTAAAAACTGGCTTTACTTGACTGTGCGGATTGCGTCGGTGCTAATTCCTCCAACCAAAAGTTTCCTTGAAACTTGAATTGTTATTTTGTTAATTAACAGCAAGTTCTAATCATGACGGGAACGGTGCAAAACAGTAAAACAATAATCAGAATATAATTATGTACTTTGCAACAATCAGGACGAGATACCAAAATTCAGTACTTGTATCATGCCAATGACTTTCTACCCTTGAATACACGCGCATGGCCACTCCCCACATCATGTAGGGCTCTCGGAGCACAGATTTCATTGGCGCACTGTGACTCAAGTTCGACTGATGAGGGGTGAATTCCACGAAACACTGTGCATTGAGCCGCTGGGGAAGTGGTGCTTTCTTGCAGGTGGAAGGTTCGATGGACGTCTCGTACATACACTATCGTGTCTGTGACTCTGTGGATGGCAATCGTGACTGAGTCAGTCAAGTGCGAGTCGGCAGGAAAAGCGCGAGCTCCCACGCAGGGAGCGACGCACAATTCCCCAAGTATCGCCGAAGTCGCAACACCTCTTCTTCACATTGTTGTCCCCAGCGCGAGCTTGCGAACTGGCTTGGAAGCAACACCGATCATTTACTTGAAGTACATTCGGTTTTGTACAAGAAATGAGTGAGTAGCTATTCGTTACTTTGTATTCGAACATGTCAAGACTCAGATACAGTACATTGTGGTAGGACTGTCAGCTCACTCTGCGCTAGCACGAACCTGTCAAAAACTTCTCGCGAGGACGACCGCAGGTGCTGACACGTCAACTTGTTGTCAAGACGTGTCGCGTGCTCGTGTTGCACTTCAACTGGTAAGCAGTGCCACAGATTCACTATGCTGTGAGATCACCCTGGCTAAATATAGCCCGACCACACGAGTTGTGCGAGTGGTCCTCGTGTTGATGCTGATGTTCGACTACAATGTACTGATGGTGGTCGGTCGCACGTGAAACAGCTCGGAACCAATTTGAATGACGAGGGAATGAGTTGTCGGTATCCAGTGATGACACATGTCAATGGACGCAGGAATGAGAACTAAAATCACAATGCTCCTGACAAAGACTCATGTAGGGTACTGGTCGAAGCAGTCAGAAGCTGTACTGTGGCTACCCGAGGTGTTCTGAGCTTGCACAAGTCAGCAGCAGCCAAGAGCATAGACCTGCAGTGTACATGTAGTAGACTGCAAGTAATGCAATGCTCGATGCCGCGGCGACATCGTCATAGTTAGGCACTTGCCATCCCGCCTGCTGTGGTCAATACACCCAGTTTCACATGCTACTTTGCAGTAAGGTGCGAACGGTGGACAAAGAGGACGCTTTTCTCCGATCGCTTTGGATGCAGGTCCGGATACTATCGTGCCCTAATATCAAGTGTCCATAAAAATGGTCATGTACTCTTGCTGATATTAAAATAATGTTATTAGCCCGGGAGCACGGGCCTTCATCAACTCGACGGAGACTTGGTGGGCCTGTCGGGGAAACCGCATGGCTGCATGCCTCGTGCGTGGCGCGTGCGATTCCCGATGTTTTCGCCGCACACAATCCACAATTGACTTCAGCTGTTCAAATAATTCTGAGAAGGAGGAAAGAACTTGACATTGTATGTGTGAGCAATGTTATTGACGTGTTTATTCATGTATTGGTGGTGGCTTTCGACAAGCGGCTCACGGGAAGTGTCTACATATCGATTGGCTGGTTTCGTATCATGATCTGCACTCTAGGCTAGCCAGTAGACACTGAAAAAGCTTAAAAATAGCACGGATTACCTCACCACTCTCCAGACCAGGTCTGTGCAATGCACACTATTGGCTGATTGTGATACAAAATGGCGCCTCGCGCGCGACGTGTCTCGATCCAGTTGCTCAGAGTCGGGCTGTTGGTGGACATCGTATGAAAAACAATATGTTCAACGCCTGCGTCATCCACTCCTAAGAGACGCATGTTCCCACGATTACACTTCCTAGCAATAAGCCAATAACCCGTTAACCCATCGATAAACACGTACATGTACTTGTACTACCAACAACACAAACAAAGCATTCGAATAGAATGACAAAGCAATCCGATACTAAACGATTTGGCGATAACGATGGTAAGCAAGTAACTTAGTTAGTTGCTCCCCATGCACCGTCCTTGGAGCTCGCACTGTTCCGCCACGCTTGACCTCAAATTCTAACACCGACTCACGCTACATACTTGTTGTTGGTTTGACAGCATGTAACAAGGTGGAGGGCACCGTGTTCGGAAACAGTGACCTTACTACAACCATCCACGGTTGGTAGAGCCCCGGTCTGTTGAGACCATCTGAACCATATGCGTCTTAGACCAAGGAGCGATCACAGAGTACACGACTGACGTTAGGAGAAGTTTATAAAAAAAAACTCCCCTAGAATAAAGAGGGTTTAATAGAACCGGGTGTCCTATCGATCCGCCACCTTGTTATATACATGCTGTCAACAAACAATATGTTTGAACAAAAACAAGGTTTATCTAATACGCTACATACTGTACCGCGTACGCGTAAATCTGGCACCCTTCTTAGCAAAGCATGCAGCACTGATCCCAGTGCTCAATTCTCTGGCGGAGAAGGGCTGAAGAGCTGAGCCTTATGCAGGCACACATCTCAAATTTTGACCATTTTAATGCCGAAATCATGCTCACAGGGTCGTATTCACAATCTCCGGACATCACACTGTTTCTGCAATGTACACCGCGCCGGTGCTACTTTGTTTGAAGGCCTTTTGCTTCGGACATGGGACATGGGACATGGGAGCAGTAAAAAGCTCTAAATGCAACCTAGTACTCAGACATGCAGCACTGCATGTGTTACCTCAGAACGTCCAACCAAGATCACTGATTCCAACCCAGTCATTCTACAAACCATGTATAAAGGTCGAACTCGGATGGTGCGCCAAAGTAATCATGGATAATACTTAAAAGAAAAGGAGAAGGACAAAATGGTACGAGTTATGGCTAACTGTCCACCAACGTAACCAGATCGTACACACTATACAGTCAGCGAGTTGTCTCAGTACTCCCTGTCAGGTGTGTGCCTTCTTGTTGCACTCGCTGACAGTATATGATCTGGTTACGTTGGTGGACAGTTAGTCATAACTCATACCATTTTGTCCTTCTCCTTTTTTTATCCATGTACATGTACAAAGGAAAGGTTTTCTTCCCACACTGGAGCTCGTGCTATTCCGCCGACTTGACTTGACACTTGATTGACTCACGACAACAACAAAGGTATTATCGGTTTTCCTGAACAATACAGTGGCTTTCTCTCGATGTTTATCTTTTGGACACTGAACGCGCAAGCCAAAGAGTCGTCACCCTTGGTATTTGATATTGCATATGTTGCGACTCGCCAGTGTTGCTTTTATCCCGGTGATGGTAATCATAGTGAAAGGTGAAGAGATAAGACTCCGTGTGAAACAAGATGACGGTGGAAATAGGCGATGGTGCGATTGTTCCCATGGTACGCTCCATGAAACTGGGTTTGGAATAATTGTTGCCCCAGATCAGTTAGGATGTAATTGATAGCAATAGTCTTGTTGATAAGGACTGAGTTGAAGCCTGAAGCCATGGTTATAATATTGTGACCCATCGCTTCCTTGGTTACAGGTCACTGTGCGACATCATCTCCTTTTTTATCTCGCTTTTCGAGTTCATTTTTACACATCACTTTTTAAAAGGAGCTTGCAACCTCTCAAGCATGGTCTTAGGCCAACCCACTGTGCCTCTCTCTCTCTCTCTCTCTCTCTCTCTCTCTCTCTCTCTCTCTCTCTCCCTCCCTCTCTCTCTCTCTCCCTCTCTCTCTCTCTCTCTCTCTCTCTCTCTCTCTCTCTCTCTCTCTCTCTCTCTATCTCTCTCTCTCTCTCTCTCTCTCTCTCTCTCTCTCTCTCTCTCGGTCTTTGTTGTAGTCTGTTCATTCCCAGCAGGGAGTTATATAGAACTCCCTGATTCTCAGGCATACCTTCTCCAACCACGTGTTCTCTGTGCGGGAACCCTCCAGACAAGTCTAGCCAACATCACAACGATGTTGGCTGTTGGCTAGTCTTGTCGTCGCTACGTGTTCCGCAGATCTAGTCCTAGCTGTTGACAGAAGCCCAGAACAAAGGTTTTAGGGTTTGGGTCAGACAGGAAATGTTCCTACAGCCGCATGGACTACTGGTAGGTGAAGCGATGCAACAGCCCCTCTTGTAAAAAACTGTGTACGAGTTTCAGTATGCATTGGTACATTTCAGATGTGCCTCCGCCTGACGCTATTTTCGGCTGAAATGAATTCACGCATAAGCCAACCATTTTACCTCCCAACTTGCTGTTGTTACCGTAGCTGAAGTACCCGACCTTTAAAATAGACACTGTTCTGTTCCAATGATCAGGATGGCATGGCCGGGATACGAACCAGACCGCGGGAATCTAGCGAAGGTGATAGGATCAACACGACATAGCTCTTGCAAGTTGGAGACTCTGAGCACGTGTTGACTTGTCTTCAGCGATTTAGACGTTGTCACATTTGCCTATTCAGCTGCTCTGCTCTGCACGGCGGATAACTACTTTCCCTGTGACTGGCTCCCAGGCAGAGCTATGGACGCGATATCCTTGTCATTATCCACATACATGCACAGGTGTACATTATCAATGACATTGCATATAATGCCATTGGCAGTCGAATCATTCCTAGTCTCCGCGGTGGGTCGCCAGGACAGATCACGATGACCACCTCGCCAGCACGTGGAAGATGTGAAGATGCTGGGATCGATGCATCTTCTACCATCGGTTGTACCCTCGGTGGCACTCTCAGCTCAGTCACCGGCACAGCTGAGGACTGCGAGATGACGCTGTCCGAACTACACTCACTGACTCAGGCAATAGAACGACAGTACAAGTACGAGTATCCTGGAATGGAGTCAGTGACCTGTTCTCACTGTTCTCACTGTTCTCACTGTTCTCACTGTTCTCACTGTTCTCACTGTTCTCACTGTGCAGTCACATGCCATTACATCCACTATGATTCAGTGCATGCTAGCAGCTCTACTGGTAGCACCTGAAAGATAGCCCCTGCATGGCGGTCGCGCTGGATAAGGACCTCAGGCACAGGGACAAGGTGACAGGCACTTGTCAAGCCAATGGCAGGCTGCGATTCCGAGAAAAAGCTCGCTCTGCTCGTGACACGAAACATTTTATCGCTGTCGCCGAGCCGTCAAGGCGAGCTGTCTCTATCAGCTAGCCAGTCGCTCGTACCCTGTCCTCTTGGCTAAAACTGTGAAAGCAACTGGCTCTGTGCTTTCCCGCTGTGCGGCCAAAGTCCCTATTTGAACCAGCAACTCTAGAAACTGATCAGTCAGTTGAATCGACCGTTAGGACGGTTCAAACTCACACATCATCATCTCTCAACGGCAGCGGCGAACACGGTGCGACAGACAGCATCCAACATATAAACCTCGCAGCTGACCAGACTAGAAGGGCAATTGAACAGTGTTAGTGATACAGCACTGAAGCAATGTTCGTTGAGTGGCAACGACTAGATTCGCTGGGCGATGAGATGCTGACGGGACCAAGTAGTGCAGAATCGTCCCCGGGAGCGGCTGACTCCACCTCCTCCAACGGCGCATTCTCCGGCGCCAGCGCTCACGACGACGACTTTCTGATCGAGGCGCAGCAGATTCAATTACAGCTGCAAATGGCCAGAATGCAGCAGGCCTGTATTGGTGGTAGCAGCGGTGGACTAGCGGCGGATGGTATCTGGCCAGGTGTGTATGATCTGGCTAATAGTATGGACACAGCGGGGGATGGCTACTCATCTCTAGGCTGCAGTATGGATGACGGCAGTGTGTCCAGCCTCAGCAACACTAGCCTAACGTCTGGCTCATTGGACATGGTCAGTAGTTGGGCAGACGATGCCAATGATCGTTTTGTGGAGGACATCCTGCGCAGCTCGCTGAGTGATCCGATTTCACAGGCGGCCTGGTGTAACGGTCTTCTCCCACAGTCCGTGTCGTCTCGTACGTCCAGTATGATATCGTCCGGTGTTGAGGGGGATGTGGACATGCTAGATTTAGGCAATTTGGATGTGGATGTCTTTCTGCCCAGCGCAGCATTTACTCGTCCGCCCAACCATACCCCAGCAATGACCTCTGTAGCTATCACCGCTCAGTCGCCCGCCGCAACACTGGCCACCCTGCCACTGGCTACTCCACCGTTCGCGTCCCTGGCGACCACTTCGAATTGCGTCGTTACGGCGCCGCAAACCGGTCCCGCGGCCGTTGCCATGGCGTCGCAATTTTTCCCAGGTCACGTGTCGTCGTGTGCAGGAGAGGCGAGACGTTTGACAGGAGGCATGTGTGAGTCGAGTACCTTTGACAGCAGTACTGTCAACAGCCGCGGCGCTGTGCTGAGGACTACAGCAGCTGATCACGGACAAACTTTTCCATTGACCAACGCCAAGGATGGGACCGCAACAGCCAATGGAGCCACGCCCATCATCAAGACGGAGCCCATGGCTAATCCCTCACTGGCCACAGCAGAAGCAGAGGGAACACCCTCCACTGGCAACAATAAAAAGAATAAAATCGCTCGACGCAGACGCTCCTCATCATCCAGTACTGCCAGTTGTTCTCGCTGCCCGTCCTGTGGACACGCGCAGAAACGAACCAACAAGAGCAGCAGCAGCAGCAACGGTAGCACTAGTAGTAAAAGTAAGGACAACAAGAAGAGAAGCAGCAGTCAGCAAGCCATGGAAAGGCACTTGCAGCAGCAACAGCAGCAGCAGCAGCAGCAACGAGCAGCTTCATCTTCTGTGCTACCACACATGATGTACAGTAATGAGGGCGACGAGGAGCAGATCATGTCGGACTTGGACGTTGACGGAGACAACAGCAGCAACTCTTCAACTTCTCCACCGCCACTGATGTCGCACGTAGCGTGTGCACCACCAGCCATTCTACAGCATAACCGTTATCACCACCATCACCATCACCCCCACCACCAACCTCATCATCTTCCTCACCATAATCAACATGATGATCACCTTCAGCCTCAGCCACAGCACGTTAGCCAGCTGCCTCACCCCGGTTACCCATCCAGCCAGTACAGCAGTAGCAGCAGCAGCAACACCAGTGCTGTTGCTCAAATGCCGGTCGCATCCCACATCGCCCAGACGACGAGGCATGGCACTGACTCACCGACAGCGGCCCTGTCCAGTACCGCGGGCAGTGGCGAATCGCCAGCCACTGCCGCTAGCAGTGGAGTAGATAGTTTGAACAGGCAGCCACGCAGTGGTGGCGCTGCTGATCTGCCGCCGGAGAGCATCCTGACCATTGAGAGACCCATTGATGAGAATGACCAGCGCAGACATCGCAGCAATTACATCAAACTGTACGCTTGCGTCTACCCGAACTGTACGAAGGTCTACAATAAGTCTTCTCACCTGAAAGCCCACCTGAGACGACACACCGGCGAGAAACCGTTCGCCTGTACGTGGCCGAACTGCAAGTGGCGATTCTCTCGCAGCGACGAGCTGGCGCGCCACAAGCGTATGCACCTGGGCATCAAGCCCTTCCTGTGTGACTTGTGTAACAAGAGGTTCAGTCGCTCCGACCATCTCACCAAGCACCTGCGTATCCACGCCCAAGTGTCGGGCACACCCATGCCAACCAAGGAACCCAAGAAGAAGAGCGCCACAGCGAAACTCACGGAGCTGGCTGAGAACGCGCGGGTCAAGATGCAGAAGGAGCGCACTGACCAGCCGCCACAGTTGGGCGGTGATCCGGAGGACCACGCAGTTGGCAGCGGCGGACAGGCGGAGGTCGGCGAGCAATTCCACTCATCCAGCGATGGCGAAGGCGAGGCTGCAAACAACTCGCCACTGGAGCAGGACGACGAGGATAGGCAGATGGATTTCGCCCCTGTACCTATCAAGGATGAACTGCCATACGTAGAACCAGTGCAGACGGCACACGGTACTCTCGTGCCACAGCGTGCAGAGATCCTGAACAGGACACCAGTCACCATTATCTTCAAGAAAGAGGAACAGAGCATGGTGGTACGGCCAAACGATAGTATCGACCTTCAATCACAGTCCAGCCTCATCTCCCACAGTCCGCCAGTAACAGCATGAGCTAAACGAACACACGGTGCTGGCTGACCTGACCTGAAGCACATCAGCATAGACGTATTGCTACTACACGGCGTCCTCTATGAATACTCCCTTTCTCATTCATTTCTGACACCGTAAAATACGACCAAGAGTGGACTCTTGATATGACCTATCCGGACAATGTCATGATCATCGACTGATCGCTCATGTAATCGAATGAGACGTCATACACATTGATCTTCGTTGATGCCAACCATGACATGACATCGATTGGTATTCTTGCCATGCTGATTTTCACATACATAGTATGCATCCACGCAGCATCCGAAGCAAAACACAATCATTGTACCTGCTCACCAGTGCACCCTATTGCTCCCCCCAGTATTTAATATCCTCTGGCAAAATGTCCAAAAGAGAGCTCATCTTGTAACACCATCCATTTCCAAAGCATCTTTCTCTTGTGCACCAGAGTATTACACTGCAGTAGACTTAGAGAATACGTACTAGAGTTGACTTCAACACCTGGATCTATCTGAAAAGCAGCAAAACAATATTCGCCACGTCTTCCGTACAACTGGTGCATGGTGTGCTTCTAAATACGCGTGCATCATGTGCATGGGGTGTCAGGGAGTCATACCCAAACCTGGTTCGGGTAGGACTCCCTAGTATTGGGCGTGCATTTGCAGATGATGGGAAACGTGGTGACACATTGCAAGGAACTACATTGTACCATGTTGTTGTTGTGAGCCGCAAAAAACGCCGCATTTGAAGACGGCCATAGCTGTACTGTACTAGTACTAGTAGGTCTAATGACATCCAACTTTGTCAAGCCTCCAGAGACCAGAGTCCTTGTGCACAAGTTTAAAGTGACTGTACGTGACTGTATTAATGGACGACCTGGGCCTGCCGGTGACCGTGTAGAGATACTGTACTGGCACAGTATCTCCACAGAGGTGTATACAGGACTCAGGAGCACAACCATGCACATGATGCATGTGCAACACAGGGTGAACAGAATAAAACTAACTCAGTAACTGTTAATAGTACAATCATGTAATCATGTGTGATAGAGTAATTCAGAGTAAGCACCACTGTGGTAGTGGTCTCTCCTGGTTTCACGGAGTCCCACACATGATACACGTAGCCGGGAGGACGGTGCTCATCTCAATAAGTCGAGCCCTCCATCAAATGACGTCTGCATGCCTTGCCTTCTAGTCTTGTCATCATTATAATGGTGGTGGGCTGGGACACCCGCCAGTAGTGTACATGCCCATCCCAGGACTAAGCTTGGTGGGGGCAAGCGGGTGTGCTGCTGCAGCACGTACACAGAACAGCGTACAAAGTACTACCTACGCTGACATTGATCTGGCTCATTTCATCCTTTCAAACAGACAGTCACAGTATACCGTAACCTTCGGCAATACAACTCGTACTGGCAGAGGTGCTTAGTAGTTTGCGGGTCCTAAAATTTCACCCAATTCGAAAAAATCCGCACAAAAGCCCTGACAGATGTGATGCTCATTAGAATAAATAGAAAGGCGGTAATAAAATACCGACCCCAATTCCAGAAAACATGGTAGGCGTGCGTGTTTCTTGAACCGAAATAAAGAGAAATCAAGGAGAAAGCTTCGAAAACTGTGAAGCATAATGTTTCCTGTAAGTACGGCAGAGCCAGCTGAGCAGGCCAGGCACAAGTCCAGGCCTTGGAAAAAGTAATTTCTAGAAGTTTGAAGCGAAGGGGAGCAGAGACACCGTTCACTCAGAGCAGACTTTGATGAATGATGTGTTGATGTTGTACTTAGTTGGTCCAGCAAAACGTGCCTTGCTCCACAGCGATGCAGCTTTACACCAGAACTGAACCAGCACCAGCGTCAGCAAGCCATCATTTCCTTTTCTTCAGCACAATGAACGAAGCGGAGAAACGCCCACAAACCCCAAACAGGGCAATGGGTTGCTAGAGCGAGTTACCCCGAGGGAGAGAAATCATCGACGTCAATGGAAGAAACTTGTCCATTGGCAGCTTGCTGGAATCTTGCACAGCTGAGCAATGGGGTTCACTTGGGTGAGTTGTGTTCAGATGACAACGATTGCAACTAGATCTTTCCGGAGTACTTGAAGAACTTCTTGAAGTCAGCGTAGAGTGGATCGAACAGTTCCTGCTCTGGGCGACCCGATGTAGCCTTGAGCAGTGACAGCTCATGCTGTCCACAACATGACAACAGGGCATAGATCCCAGCCAACAGTGCGCTCTGAAACAATCAGAGGTAGAATAGTAGACACACACACACACACACATGTGAACATGAGTATCAGAAACTGTTTAAAAAAACCCTGCAGATGTCATCATGGTGCAAGGAAGAGAGAGAGAGAGAGAGAGAGAGAGAGAGAGAGAGAGAGAGAGAGAGAGAGAGAGAGAGAGAGAGAGAGAGAGCCCAGCCGGGGCAGTGTAAAACCACCTTTTGTTTGGAAAACGTGGCACCATGAAATTGCAGATGGTAGTTACTAGTAGAGTGAACTCTTGGAAACATCTGCTCTTGCAAGAATCTAACCTTGTCACAGACACACACAGAAACACTCTAACTCACCTTCACTGGTCCATGCATAGGATAGCGTGTTGAATAGGTCAGGTAAGATGCTAGGATGTACGGTGCATACTACAGGAACAGAAGGAACACAACAAACACATCAACATACCGACACAGCCCACACATGGACAACAGTGACTTAGATCAAACACACACAATCTAAGTGAAAGCAAACAACAAGGAGAAAGAGGTACATCAAGCAAATGCACTAGCAAGTGACTTGATATCCAGGACAATGAGATGCAGTGACTTCCTGCCAAGGACAATGAGATGAGGTGACTTCAAGCCAAGGACAAATGAGATGTGGCGACCTCCTGCCGAGCATACGGCCAGCAGTATGTAATCTACATCTATCATATTTCTAGCAGTGATATGGCAAGAAACAAGTTGAAAGTCTGATGAAGTATCACACATCTGTACAATCACCAGTGCTCACCACTCATTCTCAGTAGCTAAAATGTAGACATACCTTTGAATAGGTCTTCCTGCCCGCAATGTTTTCCAACATCCTGTCAGCAACGGGATGTAAAGAAAGTCAAACAAAGCATGTTACATTCAGTGTGGAATGTGTGGATAGCATGCATGCATGTTACATTCAGTGTGGAATGTGTGGATAGCATGCATGCATGTTACATTCACTGTGGAATGTGTGGATAGCATGCATGCATACCGGCGGTATGCCTGATCCTGACCGCCGCGCATCACTCCCGTACTTCTAACAGAATGCTTACTAGTATACCGGTGAGTGGACATGTTGTACAGCCACCCTCTACTACATCTGCATCAACTAAGATACACTGCAGCTGACAACTAAGATACACTGCAGCTGACAACTAAGATACACTGCAGCTGACAACTAAGATACACTGCAGCTGACAACTAAGATACACTGCAGCTGACAACTAAGATACACTGCAGCTGACAACTAAGATACACTGCAGCTGACAACTAAGATACACTGCAGCTGACAACTAAGATACACTGCAGCTGACAACTAAGATACACTGCAGCTGACAACTAAGATACACTGCAGCTGACAACTAAGATACACTGCAGCTGACAACTAAGATACACTGCAGCTGACAACTAAGATACACTGCAGCTGACAACTAAGATACACTGCAGCTGACAACTAAGATACACTGCAGCTGACAACTAAGATACACTGCAGCTGACAACTAAGATACACTGCAGCTGACAACTAAGATACACTGCAGCTGACAACTAAGATACACTGCAGCTGACAACTAAGATACACTGCAGCTGACAACTAAGATACACTGCAGCTGACAACTAAGATACACTGCAGCTGACAACTAAGATACACTGCAGCTGACAACTAAGATACACTGCAGCTGACAACTAAGATACACTGCAGCTGACAACTAAGATACACTGCAGCTGACAACTAAGATACACTGCAGCTGACAACTAAGATACACTGCAGCTGACAACTAAGATACACTGCAGCTGACAACTAAGATACACTGCAGCTGACAACTAAGATACACTGCAGCTGACAACTAAGATACGCTGCAGCTGACAACTAAGATACGCTGCAGCTGACAACTAAGATACACTGCAGCTGACAACTAAGATACACTGCAGCTGACAACTAAGATACACTGCAGCTGACAACTAAGATACACTGCAGCTGACAACTAAGATACACTGCAGCTGACAACTAAGATACACTGCAGCTGACAACTAAGATACGCTGCAGCTGACAACTAAGATACGCTGCAGCTGAGAATTGGACTGGACGCACACACCTTGTCATGATGACCAAACACACTGAGAGGATATAGCATGGCATCACAAGACTTCCTGACCCTTCTTCTTCCTCTGTGAAACTGCATGAAGCCTCAACACCGCTCCCGATCATAATGGGCTAACATCGCTTAACGTTTGTATCGAGCACGCTACTTCACTGCAACATGCACATGCCTACACAGTATGCACTGACAGTCAACGATGGGACACAGCACACGATTGAACATGCAATGACAATGTCAAAGACGTAACTACTACAGTACCTGGCGTATGCCTCGGCACACTAAGATACACTGCAGCTGACAACTAAGATACACTGCAGCTGACAACTAAGATACACTGCAGCTGACAACTAAGATACACTGCAGCTGACAACTAAGATACACTGCAGCTGACAACTAAGATACACTGCAGCTGACAACTAAGATACACTGCAGCTGACAACTAAGATACACTGCAGCTGACAACTAAGATACACTGCAGCTGACAACTAAGATACACTGCAGCTGACAACTAAGATACGCTGCAGCTGACAACTAAGATACGCTGCAGCTGACAACTAAGATACACTGCAGCTGACAACTAAGATACACTGCAGCTGACAACTAAGATACACTGCAGCTGACAACTAAGATACACTGCAGCTGACAACTAAGATACACTGCAGCTGACAACTAAGATACACTGCAGCTGACAACTAAGATACGCTGCAGCTGACAACTAAGATACGCTGCAGCTGAGAATTGGACTGGACGCACACACCTTGTCATGATGACCAAACACACTGAGAGGATATAGCATGGCATCACAAGACTTCCTGACCCTTCTTCTTCCTCTGTGAAACTGCATGAAGCCTCAACACCGCTCCCGATCATAATGGGCTAACATCGCTTAACGTTTGTATCGAGCACGCTACTTCACTGCAACATGCACATGCCTACACAGTATGCACTGACAGTCAACGATGGGACACAGCACACGATTGAACATGCAATGACAATGTCAAAGACGTAACTACTACAGTACCTGGCGTATGCCTCGGCACACTTTTGCAAAGCTTGCACTTCTGCCGACACTGCTGCTTCTTCCTGCTCTCCTGGCGTGGTGGTGGCAGTAGCATCATCATCGGCTTGCTGGGCTGCATCTTGCAGTGCTTTCCTTGAAGAGGATACAGGCGAATGCTGTTTGGTTCTTGCAATGTTGAGTGCACTCAGCGCCATGATGGCCTGCATGAGGCGATGGCAAATGGCAATGAGAACAGCCACGTGACTGCCCACTGCCGATGTGTGATGCTTGAGTAAGATGTGAATGAGCTCACCGGTACGGCTGCACACCGTGTGAAGACTGCAGACACACAAGTAGAAGAAGTGAACACAACAAAAAGACTCTTCTCAGCTTTGCGATGGCGGAGATCAGAAGCTCCCCGGCAGCTGTCACACCAAACCAACAGCTTCTCCCTGGACTATTGCCAGCATTACTGATTGAACCGAAACTGGAAAACAACACCAAGATGAGACTAGGTACAACACTCGCTATGAAGTTGCAACTTGCAACATCGACAAATGGCAGTTACTGCACATCCTAAAACTGTTGGGCATACAAACTACCTACACTACTATACAGCTATATCCAGTACAAACTACCTACACTACTATACAGCTATGTCCAGGCCCAGTTGCAGGCCCAGTTGCAGGTAGAGTTGCAGGCCCAGTTGCAGGCCCAGTTGCAGGCCCAGCTCCAGGCCCAGTTGCAGGCCCAGTTACAGGCCCAGTTACAGGTAGAGTTGCAGGCCCAGTTGCAGGTAGAGTTGCAGGCCCAGTTGCATGCCCAGTTGCAGGTAGAGTTGCAGGTAGAGTTGCAGGCCCAGTTGCAGGTAGAGTTGCAGGCCCAGTTGCATGCCCAGTTGCAGGTAGAGTTGCAGGCCCAGTATCTAGTACTGAGTACTATCTGTGTAACTAAGAGAAAAGAGTTCAAAAGACTGAGCTATTCTCCAGTACTCACCGATCAGCATCAGCTGAAAGTGGAACACTGTTGCAAATGAACAGCATAGTACCGACAAGTGGTGGACTGAGACACATCTGAACAACAGTGGAAAGAACAACACACACACACACACACACACACACACACACACACACACACACACACACACACACACACACACACACACACGCACGCACACACGCACACACACACATGACATGCACGAGTGCACATACAAACACACACACACACACACACACACACACACACACATGCACACACCAGGGAAACATCACTCAATCTAACAGCCTACATGACACATCCATGAAAGCAAGATCCAAGCAATGCGACACACAGAACCTTCATATGATGCAGCTAGAGTATCACCGCTGACACAATGAGAGCACTATACCACTTCCCAGTGAAACATTTCAAAGTTCCTTTAAAACACATACACGTATGGCTAACACACAGCGCTTACCTTTCCGTGCAGAGCCAGAGAAGTAGCCCACGAGAGAACACGGTCAGAAAACTGTGTCATCTCAACAGGCGACAAGGAATACGAGGCGGCTGTCAACTTTGGCATAAGTGGCAGCAACTACACACAAGAACAAGAAAAATAACAATGTTGAAGACCACAACAACAACAGCAGCAGCAGCAGCAGCAGCACCAACAACAACAAGGAAGTGAAACAACAATTGAATCTTTCATTATACGAATTCTATTCCCAGAGAGAACCCCCAGTGAACCAGGATTTCCAATCCAATATGACTTTGTGCTCTGGTTTTGCCGTTCAGAGTGGAAAGAATCTAGCCTAGAGCAATACACTGGCACTATGGTCACGTGTCCCTTATGCACCTGATAACACGGTGTGCACAGTAACCCAGGCACTCCCAACAGCTGTGTACTGGGAAGCTACATGTGTTTTTCGATTTTGACAGCATGTTACAAGGCGAGGACACGTAGTGCTCCTGACTCGCCTTGTAACATGCTGTCAAAATCGAAAAACATGTTAAACTACCAAGCAAGGCTTCTGTGTGTATATGAAGCTACATGTGTACTCACAGCAGCGGAGAAATGCCCACAACGCACCTTACAGTACGTGCACGCATACACACACGCACACACGCACTCACGAACACACGCACACACAGAGTGTTCGTAATCAGTGTGCTAGTGGATCACGTACCTTGACCATAGCCACTGAAAACTGGAGACGATGTTCAACGGGCATCTCAGCAGGCAAAAGAAGACTAGCAACACGCAACCATTCCAGTGAGATGGACTGTAGCACAATCACAAGAAACCAAGCAGACACCACAACAACAAAAGACAGGGATTCATGATTTCCACAGACATCTTATAAAGGTTTGTTCAAATGCGAAGAAGGGAGCAAAGAAAACGGAATGTTACCTCAGATATACTACGTAACATGGAAAAATGTGTGGGCACAAGTTATGCGATCGAGTACTCCCTCTCAGTACTCCTTGTCAGTTGTGTGCTAGATTGTGCATGTCTGACTGTTCAAAATCTGGTTTAGTTGGTGGACACGATCACATAACTTGTGCCCACATATTTCCATGTTACAATTTTTCCTTGCCTCACCATCTGAGATATGCTATGCGCAATTTTTCTACACTCAAGATACGCTCTTCCAGCCTAGCCCTGTAGTTGGTTCCACTAAGCTTACTTCAGCTACCACTGTACCAGAGTTCAATACACTGACTACTGAAGTCTGAAGTAACCCAGAGTGGTGGACAGCATGCTACTACTGACCTTAGGTGTGACAAACTGTGACACGGTGCTCTTCCATACGTCCAGTGTGCTGCTGCATGGTACTGTCAACAGCAGACTGGCTGCAGTCACGGCACAACACAACACACAACACGCACATGCGCACGCACACACACACACGCACACACATATGCACAACACACACACACACACACACACACACACACACACACACACACACACACACACACACACACACACACACACACACACACACACACACACACACACACACACACACACACACACACACACACACACACACACACACACACACACACACACACACACACACACACACACACACACATGCACACACACGGTAACAAGGCAAACACACACATACAACTTCATGCACACATGGGTAACAAGGTAAAACCCACAGATAACTTCACACACCAATCCAGCATGGCTGCTGCACACCTAGTAGTACATGTATCAGTACAACAAAGAGCACTATGGAGGATCCGTGTCTAAACTGGAGTGGATTTCTTGCTGGTTTGGTGAATGTGATCGGTCAGAGAGCACATGCAATGGTTGTGGGAGTGTAGTGTCTTAGACATAGCAAGAACATTGCAACAGTACATGTACATGGGAGCACATTCAAAAGGTAAAATTCCTACGAGTTGGGCTATGCGTAGCACTGGTACACTTTAGCAACACCCTATCACCATGCTCAGCCAGCTGAATCTGCAACTGAGGTCACACTGCCATGACTACTGTACAAGCAGAAATATTCGTCTGGAATTTAATTTCGTCTTTTTCGTCCAAGGAGCTTTGGGACTAAATTAAATGCCGGACGAATGTGAATTTGTCCAGCGTTTCAATACACTGTAATAGTCCATGGACTAAATTTTCAACCGGACGAAATCCCTTTCTTAGGAGTTGGACAAAATTATTGACCGACGAAATGTTCTGCCTGTACAGTACATTAGGAGATACATAGCGCACAGGCAAGGGATGAGCTCACAACAACAGGGAGATACATAGCGCACAGGTAAGGGATGAGCTCACAACAACAGGGAGATACATAGCGCACAGGTAAGGGATGAGCTCACAACAACAGGGAGATACATAGCGCACAGGCAAGGATGAGCTCACAACAACAGGGAGATACATAGCGCACAGGCAAGGGATGAGCTCACAACAACAGGGAGATACATAGCGCACAGGCAAGGGATGAGCTCACAACAACAGGGAGATACATAGCGCACAGGTAAGGGATGAGCTCACAACAACAGGGAGATACATAGCGCACAGGCAAGGGATGAGCTCACAACAACAGGGAGATACATAGCGCACAGGCAAGGGATGAGCTCACAACAACAGGGAGATACATAGCGCACAGGTAAGGGATGAGCTCACAACAACAGGGAGATACATAGCGCACAGGTAAGGGATGAGCTCACAACAACAGGGAGATACATAGCGCACAGGTAAGGGATGAGCTCACAACAACAGGGAGATACATAGCGCACAGGTAAGGGATGAGCTCACAACAACAGGGAGGACAGAGGTAGAAGGATAAGGACTCTTTGTAGACTGTAATACATTGCACTTACACATGCTGTCGTCCAGGCATTTCCGACACGCCAGCTCGCTTGCCTTGCCTTGATTTTCAACTCTACCAAAGAGATGAAGCGATGCCACTTCCCACAGCACCTCGAAAACACTCTCCTCCAGGCTCAGCTTGATACCGAGAATATCCGAATTGCTGAGGATCGCTTGGGAGAGTTCGACAAGGGAGATCTGCAACAGCACAAAGCAGACCGAATTCCTTACGTGCCCCATATTGCTACAACAAAAAGGAACCAGAGATCCTACCTGACGTTGGCATGCACCTTGATTCCCGTCAGAGAGTGCACTCGCTGTGTAAAATTCCCGGAGCAAGCGGAGAACATCTGGCAGCACAGCACTTGCTGCTAAGGCAACACGCTTGGTGAGCTTGGATGATGAGGCTAGTGCTGCAACCATCACTGACTGGTGTACAAACTGGCCAGAGACTCGGCGCAATTGCTCCCACTCGTCACCAACAGAGTCTGCCGCTGATATACCACGGACGGACTGTGGAAGAAGCTTCTTGATAAGAACTTTGCAGACATCAATAGCAATGGTGCGACGGTCAGCTTGCACTGATTTGATTTTCAGAATCTGCAAGGGCCATGAACAAAGAGAGCACAAGAAACGTTCAAGGTCCCACCAAACAGCAAAAGTGTTAACCCTTAGGTGCCGGTAGGTCGATTTCGACCTATGCTGACAGTGCATACTAAAATCGAGCACAGAACCGGTCACGTACATCGCAGGTGCCTGATTTTTTGTACAGAGACCCTTCAGTAGCTGGCCTGTAGATAGCAATAGAGAAAGTAGAGGGGTTGCATTTGAAAAAGTCGAGTCGTGATCAACGCGATCGCGCAGATCAGCGGAAGTCAATCGAGCGTGCGCGATCGCGCAGATCAGCGGAAGTCAATCGAGCGTGGCAGCCTACGCACGCGTCCCGCAACATGAACAAAACGTTGCTGTTTCGCTTCGTTTTCGACTAGTACAGTTCATGGCTACTACAGCTGACCTCCGTCATGGATGCTGCAGGAGCGCTTGAGTTGTTTGAAGAGCTGGAGGCCGATGATGCCCCTGTAGAAGAAGAATCAGAAGACGACGATGGTGAAAAATCTGACGCTCTTTTCTCTGACGGAAACCTGCCGTCATCAGTTGAGGAAGACCGACTAAACGATGATTTGGTTTTCGGTGAAATTCTTGAGAACGGCAGCTCTTCAGATGAGGACAAAATTTCCGACGATGAGCTTCAAGAAGCTGTAGGGCGAGGGCAAGCGCAGCCAGTTCGTGGACGTGCTCCGCTCGCGCTGCGCGGAGGAATTGCTCGCGGCGCTGGTCGAGCTCAGCCAGCTGATCGAACAGCTGATTGTGGCGTGCGTGGCGCGTGTGGCGGAGGCTGTGGCGGAGGCCGTGGACGAGGTAGTGGATTCGGCGTGCTGAGTTGTGTTGGCGACCAAGATGTTCTTGGACCAGCGCAGTACCCTGACCCTATTGTAGATTTTTCTGACTTGAAAATTCAAAAATCGGATCTTGCTGTGTATTGCCATTCAGAATACATACTTTTGTCGCTACATCATCTAAACGGTTGCGGAGATATAGGCTTTCCAAAAAATTGAGCCAAAACTACGAAAAATCTAAAATTCAGTCAGGCACCAAAGGGTTGAGAGAGAGAGAGAGAGAGAGAGAGAGAGAGAGAGAGAGAGAGAGAGAGAGAGAGAGAGAGAGAGAGAGAGAGAGAGAGAGAGAGAGAGAGAGAGAGAGAGAGAGAGAGAGAGAGAGAGAGAGAGAGAGAGAGAGAGAGAGAGAGAGAGAGAGAGAGAGAGAGAGAGAGAGAGAGAGAGAGAGAGAGAGAGAGAGAGAGAGAGAGAGAGAGAGAGAGAGAGAGAGAGAGAGAGAGAAGAGAGAGAGAGAGAGAGAGAGAGAGAGAGAGGCACTATCAAGCAGAACTACCTCAAAAAGAGGACAGCAAAACCAGAACTGAAGAGACTCTGTTTGAACACAACCACAAATTCACCTCATACCTCACAAACAGCACACAGGCTGGAATGAGCTGCAGCCATATAGAACGTCTGTGCATGGATACTCGATGCACTTGAAGCCGCCTTCACAAACTAAAAAAGCAGAGAATATTTCAATACGGGAGAAGAGAGAGATGTACCAAATCATGACCATCACATATGTACGTCTTCAAAAACAACACACTATTTTGGACAGGAGCTTGAACTTTGGTTAGCTGAGCCTGCTCCAGCCTTGGCCTGAACAGGCCCTACAAGTAGGTCCATGCTCAGTGCTATCATTCTAACCACCAAACTAGCTTCCATACACATCCCCCCCATTACAACCAGCAAACTAGCTTCCATACACAATACACATCCAGCATTACAAGCAGTTGTCATGCGCACCATCTATGGCACCTATCAAAATCAAACAAGTGCACTACCGCCACCAATGATACATGTTGAAGGGTGCTAAATACACAGGGGCAGTGGGGAGTGGTATGACCGGGGGTGCGGGGTGGGTGTCACTTGGGGAAAAAATTGGATTTTCGGCCAACAGGGCACGTTTTAGCAGAAACGGCAACAAGAACTGCGATTTTAATCCTGAAACCACCAGTTCAATGACATGGACAAGAACATTAGCAAAAGAACACCAAACTTGCACATGCGCTTGGTTACAAGCTCGGGGGGGGGGGGGGGGGCACTATTCAAGAGAGGGCTCTAATCGCGCGAGTACGGTATGTACATATGTATGCATGGCAAGCTGAACTTTTCTTTACAGTATTCATCGGTAATTGTTTTTAATATTTTTTACAGCCAACATACGCGGTTTACCCGTACATTTTTTTGGATTTCGGCCAACGACGCCCCGAGTCGTACAAGCCCGGGTTTGTGTGACTCCATGTTACAGATCTACTCAGATGATCAGTATTGTACATGTGTGAACTGTTCAATTTTTTTTGACTTTGGCTCGATTTTGGTGTGGGAGGGCCCGGGAATCTCTATTTTTTTGGTCTCGCTTGATTAAGTTTATGGAGGTTTTTTGCTCCTTATGGTTATAGTCGATAGGTCCATACTGATGGCCACAAACAACAGCAGTTCAAACTTCAAAGTGTTCATGAGCTGAGAGATAGCTCTCCACTATTTCTGTTGTGCATCGTCATGTATTCTGTTTCTCCCTGGTGTTTTTTTTCCTTGAGCAGTGTTTCTGCTAAGTATTTTCCCTGGCCCCTTTTCACTTCCCTTTCGTCTCATCCACCCTTCCAGGAAACTCCCCCGAAAAGTATCCATTTACTTTTGGAGAATCCTTCAAATAAAGTCTAAACGAAAATACAGGTCTGTCCAAAGAGCATTGGCCGTAGTGGTAGACGCGTCTCCCGTGTGGTATCTGCTCCGAGAAGGTAATCGCAGGAGCCACCGTTCAACTAATGTATAACCAGGAATTTCGGTGGTGTAATATTTTCGGTATTTGCCAAAATCAACGGTTCAGTAGCGTGAAAATTTCAGCAAGCCAGTTTTCCAGATTCAAAAATGCATCTTGCACACTGTGTGGCATGGCATGGTTGAATTTTAGTTCGCGTTTTTTTTTAAGTAAAACTTACCAGTACCGAAGTTACCGAAAATAAATCTCCACCGAAATTTTCCGGTGTTACAGTACTGTTAGGTCCACGATTCCGCATATGCACGCACTGACACACTGCTGACCTCTCTCCCATATACGCATGTACACACGCACTCATACACAAATTACTGCATGCACCTCTTTTCCGCTTCTCCATACTCTAGTACTCTAACTTCTTGCTCCCGCACTCTTCCTGCACAAGTTCCCACATTTATACCGTATTATCCGTTGGCCTGGGTAGCTACATTCGCGCTCTCATCCATTCATTGCCATAGCTACCCAGGCCCTTCATGTTGTAAATGTATGAGCCCTGTACACACTCCCATACGCACACACTCCCCTACACATATTCATGCACCCCCTGCTGACCCCGTTTCCCGCTCACCCTGTCTCACTAACTGCATGCACCCCTTTTCCCGCTCACCCTGTCTCACTAACTGCATGCACTCCTTTTCCCGCTCACCCTGTCTCATTAACTGCATACATTCCTTTTCCCGCTCACCCTGTCTCACTAACTGCATGCACTCCTTTTCCCGCTCACCCTGTCTCACTAACTGCATGCACCCCTTTTCCCGCTCACCCTGTCTCGCTTAATGTATGCACCCCTTTTCCCGCTCACCCTATTTTCCCACTTACTGCATGCACTCCTTTTTCCCTCCATAGCTCTAGTTATACCCTGAAGGCTGCGCTTGCGCAGGGTGTGTTCTCCCAGTCCTTTGTGCTATTCTCCTAGTCCGGACCTCCTTGTGCTGTTCTCCCAGTCCAGAACGTTTGTGATAGTCCAGTCTTTCCTTTGATAATATTAATATAACCATTATAAAAGCCTTACGTTTGTTCTGAGACGAGTAGTACAAAAAGTAGTCGTACATAAAGTTAGTAGTCCCTTATTTGACTACATTCATAGCCTCGTGCTTTCGACTTGTTCTCTCTCTCTCGAATCATTTCGAATGCTTCCTGCAAGAGTAATTCAGAACCTCGTCGATCAGTCTGCTGGTGCGTGCCGAGATCTTTACAGTACGAGTATACAGGCTTTCAAGAAAGAGAGAGGAGCCATCTTGGCAAGGCTGATACCTGATGTGAACCGACAGAATTCTCACGAGATACCTTGCGGACCACGTCTTGTGAATACTTCATAATACTCCTTCGACTACTGGCCAGAATTCAAGTAGACTGAAACAAGCCCTCAATTTGACAAAGCAAATCGTTCTCTCATGTACTAGATAATTCCGACAACTCGCGATCACCACCTGCCGCATTTCAAGTCTTGTGTTGGACGCCGGCGAAAGAAAGCAACGGCTCCCGAAAATTATTGTCGAGGGCGTGGAGGACTACAACAGTGTTCTTCTCAGATGTTGGAATGACGGTAGACCGTGAAGACGCTCGAGGAAGGTCAACATCTGGATGCAAGGATATTATACAGTTGGTCAACGATCATGACACATTGTCGGAAGCTGCACCATCCGCATAGTGTCAACCAAAGCTACAAAGAAGGGCTTCAGCGTTGCACTAGCAGCAACAACAGGTGCCGGGCGACAACTGCCAAGGCTCATCATTTTCAAGGAGTGCAACAAAGCTTGGCCCTCGAGTCGAGAAGGCTCTGAAGGCACCCGACGCTGGCAACGTTATGTTCACGGCCAGCAACAGCGGATGGATGACTGGCGAACTCTACCACTGGTGGCTGAGGAACGTATACCGAGTCCCACGGTGGAACCACTGAAGACACGGGTGTTCTAGTGGTAGACAACTATCGTCCGCATATTAGCGACGAGTCGAAAAAATTTGTCACGGAAGAATGTAACAGCCAGGGCTGATTCCCCATGGCTGCACTAGTCTTGTCCAGCCCATGGATGTTAGCGTGAATTGCTCGTTCAAGTTCAAAGAAACTGATGGAGCTATGGGTGAATTGGTTCAGCACGCATGACTCGCGGAGAGCCAGTAACAACTAAAAACACTAAAATAGCAAAGCCATCAGCAAGTATCAGTTAACTTACCCTCTCCGCAAACGCAACCAGGTGCAAATCAGCTGAGCCATGAGCAAGTGCCAGTCGCACAGCAGATGAGAAAAAGTCCAGATCAGGTGCCATACAGGCTGCTGACATTGAAGGAGTCGAATTCACCGCAGTCACATCGCTGGCACGGCCATACAGGTGAGAGAGAAGCACGTCCAGCGCCGGTAAGGAAGACAGAAGGGCCTGACGACGAGAACGCTCCATCACTGATCTGCTGGCCGGTGAAGCACAGCGATCAATCACTGCTGCCAGCAATGACTTGCAGCGATTCGACGTTGCCGCACACTACAGGACAACAACAAATAAAATGGGACTTAGTGGAAAACAGCAGCAATGGAATGATAAGACTAGCAGTGAAGATCCTTTTGGACATGCAGCTTTTGCAAGTACATGTAAGAGGTTGGGAACTTGAAAACTACGTTCAAAGCGGAAAAATCAGGAAATACATGCACTGATGCTGTAAAGCAAACAGGGTACACACCAACCACAACATTTCTCTAATTGTCCATCTATTTCGCCGTACAATGGGATGTTTGTATTCCATGTCCGGGAAAAAAGCTCACACATGGCAGCACCCAAGCATACTCACCGCAAAGAGATCTGCAACAAAGCTGATCACTGTGAGAAGAACAGCGGCGACGGACAGCAGGCTTGGTGAGAAGAAGAACATTGGCAGCTGCTCAATGACCTGTACCAGCACACACATACGCACACACATACGCACACACATACACACACACATACACACACACATATACATACACATGTACACACACACACACGCGCGCGTGCGCGCGCACACACACACACACACACACACGAACACGCACATCACTGAGTCATTGGCAACTTACTTCGAAGTACGACATATGAACATAATTTTTGCCTATCTACGGCACCAAGAGTACATAAACCAGAGTGTGCAACTCGGGATGGTTCCTGTGGAAGCGTAATTCGTGCAGTACGTCATTTCTGACGGCATGGTAAACCACAGGTACGGTGAAAAGTTGCGTAACCAGTCACGGTGGTGCAGGTCGCTGAGTTTGTCCTAATTTCAGTTTTTTGATACGGATAGCCTGGTGACTTTACTTGTCGGTGGATGTACACAGTCACACAAAAACACCGAAATCCTGAAACAGGACGTCTAAAATCAAGCAAACTTGGCTGATTTCTGGGCTACGAAACACGAAAATTTGAGCTGTACGCAAGTCGCGGCTTGGCTGACCTCATCAGGGTGACGTAGTGCACGAACTGCGCTGTTTCAGATCTGATATGCACAGTTGCACACTCTGGTTTATGTACTCTTGACGGTACGTTCACATGTCGTCACAACCACATCATGACGGTTTTAGAGTACAGGATTAGGTGAAGATTGTGCCATAAGACAACTTATCATCAATGCTACTGGCATAGATACAGTATCAACTGTTTGCTGTAAAGAAAGAAATTTCATGACTCACTTGAGAGCCAATCAGACTGACCTACCCCCCCCCCCCCCCCCCAACACACACACACACACACACAACACCAGCATAAAGGCACAGATGTAGCTCCATCAGCAGTGGGCGTGAGTGTAATAATTGAGTAATCATTGGTAATCCGACCCAGACGCAGCACACGGCCAAAGACCAGAGCACCCATACGCTGTACCAATGTTACCTTCATACCAGGCCACAGTCTTGCTGAGTTTGCTGTTAGCACATGAGAAATCATATTATACCTCAGGAAAGGATTGAAAGATTCAGGGCACAAGTCCCAAACAAGACTAGAACATGTTTGTCACTTACAGATATTAATCTGTCCACTGATTTCCACAGATCAGTCGCAGACCTCAGGTCCTTGTTGGCACTGTGATCTTCGGACATGATTCCCTCCAACATCTCACTCCATTTTGCCACGGTCTTGGAAGAGACGGTGGGGTGTGACTCATCGAATGCGCACTGCGCCGTGCATTCCTTTGCTACACTCTTCAGCAGCTTGACAACAGATCCAACACTGCTAGCACCGAACGGGAAAGGCAGAGAAAGAGAACTCAACAACATCAGGTACTCACGTGAACATCACTCTCTGCATCCCACGATTCCAGCAAAAAAAAAAGAACACGAGACGTGAAGTACCGGATTGTCCAGAGTGTTGGCCACACTTTGAAACACAAAAAAAAAAACAGAAAATCGCCCCTGCGGCCTAGACTCCGAATCCTGCATGTGAATCGACCAGCGCTCCATGCATACTTGTATAACGTGCGACTGGTATAATTTGTACATGTACGTCTCGTGTACTGCAATTGATCCTTGCACTAGCGGGAAGCTTCCACATGTTGTCAGAAGTTAAGGCTAGGATGATGCAAACACACATCTGTCGATCAGTTTTGCTTTTGAGTTGGCATGGTGGATGCATGTCTTACCTGCTGAGGGTGAGTTTAGCTGCCCGATGCAGGTCCTGCACAGCCGCAGACACCAGTGACGTGTGAAGCTCTCGGCTCGACTGGGCAGCTGGCAACTGCAAGAACAGGCGGCCGTCCTGCTCAGGGCTGACAGTAGCACCATTAGCAGCTGTGCTGTCACATGTTATCTCACCAGTGCTGAGTACAGAAAGAAGAGAGAATAGAGAAGAGTGAGAGAGTAAGAGAGTATACAAGCACGAGTGGCCAGAGAATAGAGAAAATTGGGGGGGGGGGGGGGGGAGTTGGTAGAGGCAAGCCAGAGACAAGTAGATACACAAATAAACTTAGAAATGGCTCATGCTGCTCATATCATCCCATATAATTTTTTCTTTAATTAAATCATACATGCTAGCCATCATACAGCAAAGCAGATGGCAAGCCTGAGGTTGCCATTATTACCATGGCAGCAAACGCAGAGGACTTGCCCAAGTACTTCAAACACTAAAACAGAATCAAGCGGGCTGTATAAACTAACGTTTTCGTAGCCCGCGCTAATACAGCAGACTGAGGTTGAATGCGGTCAAGTACAAGGCGTCCGAGAGTTGCCCAGTGATCAGGGCGGCATAGCTGTGATACCAGTGGAAAGTGTGTCATGACCAGGTCTAGAGATGGTGGCCGCTGCTGCTGGTGCTGCACAACACCAGAGTCAGTCTGACATACAAACAACATAGTGCATGCATACACACATGCACAGACAAACAGACAGACAGACACACACACAGTGGTATACTCACATCAGAACTACCCACCCACCTGCCAACACACATCCAGTGATATAGTGCATGTTGGCACGATTACATACACATGAATGCACAGTCAAGCTACTCTACTGGCTGATGCAAGAACCGGCAGCAAAGCATCTATGGTGAAGCTAGAAATACAAAAATCACCGCAGAACTGGCCCAAGTGACTTCTGCTGCCTACGCAAAACCAAGCTACATGCGCTAACAACCAAGACATTCAACCTTGCCGCCCCGGCTGTGGAGAAAATCCGAACTCTTAGGCTGTGTTTACATGAAGCGTTTCAACCCGGGTTGAGTTCGACCCGGGTCAGATTTCAACCCCCCATGTGCACAAAGTGAATGGCGCGTTTACATGACGCACTGCGCTTGACCCGGGTTGAAATTTCGCCCCGGGTTGATTTCAACCCTCCCCCCAAGGGGAGGGTTGAAATCAACCCGGGTCAAGAAAATCGTACAAACGTACTTCTGTGCGTATCTCGCGCCAGGTTTGAACAGCACTGCAGATGCAAATTTCGCGCGAACGGATTCACGTGACCATACAGGACTGTAGAAGTGGACTTTTGGCGGCATATCAGTATTTGACCCGGGTCAACTGTCTTCATGTAAACGCTCACCTCTTTTGTCTATCGTACAGACTTTCAACCCGGGCTGAACTCGACCCGGGTTGAAATTTCTCATGTAAACACAGCCTAAGGAAACTCACTGTGTGGCTGGCTGTCTCATGGCACAAGAAAACCAAAAAACAATTGAGTACATAAACTTCGTGCCCTGATCAGGAGTTAATACTGTACTTACTTCAGGCTTCTCATCACCAAAGTCCAGAACAAAGTCCAGGACCTGTTCCTGAACAGCAGAGTCACCACCATCGTCATCACTGTCATCACCATCTTGCGGTGTACCATCATCCATTGGCTGCTCCTTCTTCGTACCATTCTGGCGTCCAGCTTTGCCACCGCACTGTCCGCACTGTGATGACAAGAGTGACTGGGAGTGAAGCCAATGAGCGGCGAGGCAGCGCTGCAGAAATACACAAACAAACAAAATCAACATGAGTGTGTTGTCGTTGCCACCACCAATACCAGCAACAGCCCACATCTCCCCCTGTCCCCCCCCCCCCCCCCCCCCCGACCACAGCCCCCAGCCCACAGGCAACAATGCGCAGCCAAGAGTGCACTATTCCCATTTACTTGTACATGACTTGCTCTACCTCCCCCCCCCCCCCCCCCCCGATGACCGATCCGTGTAGGGAGAGACTTTCTTTGTCATTCGGGGCTAAACCATAGGCAAAACACCAGGCTTTAGTAGAAGTACGAAAAGTGCACAGACCTCTCCATGAAGTGACTACTAGTACTTATGTACGAGGCTCAGAATATGTGCATCTACCTACATGTAGCTACACTGCAGCAGCGGAGAGTTAGGGTGCGTTCTTATATTCTCTAGCTTCTAGAAGAAGAAGAAAAGAGAAGTCGAAGAAACTGGGATTATTCAAGAACGGGTCTCGAAGAATTCAGAGATATTTTTCACATGTCAAGCAAAATGAAGCGCCAAAGGGGCCGCGATCTTGAGTGATGAATGTAATATGCACGTGTGCATATCCGAAAAGGGAAATGCGTACACTCATGATGAACACGTGGCTTTTAGTCGTAGTTCGCATGCGCTGATCCCAAACCGCGGGAATCACCAAGTTTCAACCACCTCTGAAGCTTGGAGAGCTTTGGAGAGCCTCCTAAAAGTCAGAGAGGCTATAAGAACAGCTCTCGAACTTTTCGGAGAGTCTCCAACTTTTCCGAGAGGATTTAAGAACGCACCCTAAGTTTGTTAATGCGCCAATGCGCTAGGAGATCTGCTCAATGTGGATGTACAGATTACCAAGTTGCAGATCACTGCTTAGCCGGTTATGGACTCTTGTCTACAGATAAAAGAATGCGCTTTCCCACATCCCCCCCCCAAAAGGATAGACAAGCAGTTACTCTGTACAAGTCTACAGTCAGGCGACATGGGCGTGGGTCATTTTCAAGTTGACGTCATTATTTATGATCCAATGCTCCTTGCACCAGTGATTTACAACATGTGTACGGGTGTCAACGCATCACACGTTTTTCTCAGCAATAATTTGTACAGGATCAGACGGGCTTCGGTCCACCACACGTTCCGGATTCGTCTGATAATCCGTCTACAGTGCGCATTGCATCATAAAAATGACGTCAACTTGAAATTCTGTCGGGACAGCACCCATAGTCGAGTTGCACACTCTGGAAGGTTATGTACTCTTGATGACACTGACATCTCTTACCATCTGCACTAACACACCAGGATCCCGTAGCTGCTGGAGATCATCCACCACACTGCACCATACAGTGGGCACGGCAATCTGGCCGCCCCGAGCAGGAGTTGAGATGCTCATGGGCGTGACAAGTGTAGACAGCAGTGTCCCGGGCATGGACCACTGCATCCCGTTGCCCTGCAGGCTGTAGAGATGTATGGCAGACTGTCCAATGGCACCAGCAACTTGCAGGACACTACTCAGAAGAGATGCTGAGTTGGACTGGTGTCGGCATGCCTCGAGCAGCGGGACGACTATGTCTGAGAGCGTGTCTTGCAGCAAGCTGCACACAGCGCCAGCAGCTGAACCGTTCACGATGTGAACGTTGGAGACGAACACGGAAAACAGTGCAGCTCCTGTGCACATGCCGTGGAACTCTTGCTGCTGCTGCTGCTGCTGTTGTCGGTGTGCTGGTCGCTGTGAAGCTTTGGTACGTTTGCGCTGTGGCTCACCTACACACAGCACACAGTCAACAACAGGAGTCAGAGAGCAGACGCAACAGTAGCTGTACAGCCTCACTCATGTTTCAATTTCAAGTACAAACAACGTGTCCCGATGGTGACATGTAACTAATAGCTTGGTGCAAGCATGGTACATGACCACTGCATGTGCCGCAGGCCCACCACACCATAACACTCCTTCATGTGCGTACATACCGTCGTCACAAGATTTCTGAAGACTGTCCAAGACCTTAGTGAAGTATGTTGAGAAGCCTTTCCACAGTGCACTGAACTGACTGATGGCTAGCAGCTGGACCAGAGATGCAAAGCTACACACATCAAGGCAAACAGACAGAACAAGCAATGAGTGTAAAGCTGAGGAATGCCAAAGATCGTGGCTGGGGTGATGGCAGCGCTGTGTAGCATAACGGTAACTGAATCAAAGTAACCATGATCTCAGCAGAGGCATACAGCGCAGGTCTACATCATGTACATGTATTTCCAGTAATTTCCAGCGTGAGTGTGAGTGAGTGTGTGTGTGTATGCGCGTGTGTGAGCACGCATGTGTGTGTTTGCATGCGTGTGTGTGTTTGCATGCATGCATGTAGAAGCTAAAATTAAAAAGAATGGAGAAGAAGATGTATGTCATTGCGATAAACCAGCACAAGTGTTCAGTAGTGGCACATTATCCTTGCACTGAGCACAATTCACCTTTTGCTCAGAGAGTCTGGGACACCACGGAAAGGTACTTCTGATGCAGCGGGGAGAAGATTCTCTACCAGTCGACTCAGCTGTGGGTACACAAGAATACAAAGAAAAGCAACAACACAGTAAGAAAATCAATTTAACAGAAAGGCAATGGGACACTGATGGTCCAAAGCCAATAAATAACACAACAAAACACCACCCAGGGGCAAGTGGAACATGACACTAACAACATACATAGTACAATAGATTGGTAAAGTTATCGATCCGTGAACGGCTAGTACTTTAATGGGAAAATGGGATGTTTACAGGTGTTGACGTGGGGCGCGTTCATGTAACGTTGTGCTAAAGAGGCTTATAACAGTGATCACAATGTGCTAACCTGTCCTAGTTTGCCATACGTCATCAGTATTTTCTGCACTAGCTCATTGGCTGGTGAGTGAGTTGCTGATGCTGTAGGTGACAAGCCCAGTGAGCGCCATGCCAGCTGAAATACAGACTGTAAGTGCTCCTCGACAGCGCGATGATTCAAGTCCAGAATGACCGACAGGGCCTTGCAGACGACAAGGCTACAATCATACACCATGGACATACAAACACACATACACACACACACACACACACACACACACACACACACACACACACACACACACACACACAAGCATACATTTAAGTCATTGAAACATCACATTGTATAGACAAGCACTCACTGCGACATCACACATGAACCTAGCAATCAGCCTTGCCTAGTTTCCAACACCAAAAAAAATCGACGGGTTCGCGTACCGGGCAGGTCAAGAACAAGGAGTCGTACAACTCCCTGGTCAAGAACCACCTTTCCGCTTCCGTGGGACGCCACCACCCCATGATCAGGCATGATCAGGCGTCACCAGCTATCATAAAAATCATAAAAAGGAAGAAGCATCCATGTGTGACTTACTGGTCCACTGGTGCTTGTACTAGCCAGCTGACAGCATGCTGGAACCAGGTCAAGTGATGGCCACCACTCATTTTGTCATCAACGACCTGAAATACCGCATGGAACACACATCAAGAGAAACGGGACTCAGAAACCAACCCACACGTGCACACACGCAGGCATGCCAGAACATGAAACAGAAGTACCTCAAGGTCCACGGCGAGTCCGGACAGCCACACAGACAGAAAATCACACAAACAAACACACACACACACACACACGCACACACACATACACACACACACACACACACACACAGAAAACAACACAGAAAACACACAGCAACAGCTCATGGGCAAGCACCACACAACAGCGACACAGTGACGGCGGAACTGTCCCAGCAGCCTACCTTGTAGACTTTGTACTTGTTGACCAGTGTCAACAGATGAACAATACACCTGGCCTTGTCGAGTGTTAGTGCTGGCACAGCAGCTGTGTCAGACTCAGTGACAGTGACAGGCACATCCAGTAAGTGTATCATCTGATAGAAGAATGGCAGGTCGGCGGCAGCAGGCCGATCACTGCGAGCACGGGCGGCAGTCAGGTAGAGTTGGAAGAAGAGCGATGGCCACGTGTAGCACTGCATGTACAGTACATGGGGCGCAAACATGTACACACACGCACGTACACACACACACACACACACACGCACACACACGCACATACGTACGCACGCACACACACACACACACGTACACACACACACGTACACACACACACACGTACGCACACACACACACACACAAACACATTGGCTTTACATTGCGTACTCCGACTATTCTCCCCCATATCTGGTGTTTTCTGCTGCACAACATGTCGGTTACGCCACTACTTGATTACAGTGGCCTTTCTCAGTGTTCAACTACATAAAATTATAGAGATGGCTCGCATTCATTCGTTTCTCCAACTTGATTTATGTTCATTCAACTTTCAACTGCTCACTCGACTACGCAGCATGGAGCAGTTGCTGTGCGAACGCATCGAAGCACACAGCGCTCGTGGAACACCAGAGATGATTCGGGTAAGTGAGTATCGATGCACAGTTATCTTGTGTCAGTGGAGACTACACCCGCCATGCTGATGATGTGGGCGGCTGAGCCCTGATGACAAGATCCACTGACAGATTCCTACCTCAAGTTACTTCTATGCTAACTGACAATCGGGAGTGACAACCCACTTATGTGAATATATTGAAACAGTATGGCTAAAACCTGAAAATGGGGATGTGACTTATAATCGGGGAAATGCAGTATGTGTGCTGCTCATGACATTATCATATTCTAATTGTACAGCAGAGGACGGGACTGTACAATTCACCTGTGCATCACCAGCAGCTGCTGAACTCTGCACCAACTCCTGAAGCGTTGCAAACAGCTTGTGCGAGTGACTTGTCGACTTGTTGACGCTTGCCTGGGGCGTTGCCGCTGCTTCCGCTGGCTTTTTCTTCTGCTTAGCAGGGGATGGCGAACCGTTGACCTTGTCGGAAGATGTGCTTGATGACATCATTGCTAGAACTGAAGGGATCTGGGATAGGTGCTCCCTGGTTTCAACAAAACAAGAAGCACACACAGATGCATTGTCCGGCTACACCAGCATGACCAGGAGAGAGCGCACAGCCCAGACATAGAGAAAGGCACAATCCAGACAACAAAATGCAAAGCTGCAGAATCACACACACACACACACACACACACGCACGCACACACACGCACACACACGCACACACACACACACACACACACACACACACACTAACATGCACACACACACACACACACACACACACACACACACACGTGCGCATACACACACACATACATACACTACTGTAGGTGCACATTTACACATACTTGTCAAACAAGGTTGCACCAAGGACGTCTTCAATAGCGCTGGCCAACTTGCTGGACACATCTTGCAGTGAGTGAGTTATAGCTGTGTCAGCTCCATCACCATTCGCACAGTCAACAGCAGAGGCTATTTCCTCTCGCAGCTCGTACACGGGAAGTAGAGATCCAATCAACTTCTCAACTGCCAGGAGAAATATCTAATCGAGCACAGGGAAGAGAACAGCCACATACATCCAACAGACTCTCAGTCTCTTATCCAGACGCCCCGTACCCGGGTACGGAGCTCAGCCGAGCACTCAGTACCCTGCAGGAAGGTACAGTCCAATCTTGAGGAGTTCTTCCTTTTCATGATAGTCAGCTGAACTACCTCACCACACAACAGTTAGGAGTCATCACAAAAGTTTTCTGTCGTCCCTGAAACGAACATCGTTCATTTCGTACTAGGACCCCCTCCCCTCCCTCTGAAACGAACACAGCTTGCTATGCTGGACGACGAAAATCGAATGCATGTACATGTCATATGAACAATGTCGGTCGACTTGCAATTTTGGCCCGCACCCCCCACACTCTTGGGGGCTTATATACTCTTGGTGATATTCATTGCACAGAGGCTCTGCTCCATGTAACACTGTAGTGACCCTACATTTTTACTGCATAAAATAACTGTGTTATTTCGGTGTAACTTTAATTTCAGTGATTTCAGTAGAGAAACCAAACGCCTAAATTAAAATTACACCTAAAAGGCACAAGAGTATGCACTGTGTGTGAAGGGAAAGCTGGTCACTGTAATTCTACATTACACCTGAAACCTGTCAGGTCCCTGGCACCGACATTTTAATACACCTAGAATTACCCCCCCCCCCCCCCCCCCTTTACTTTTCGTAGTTTGAGCACTCTGGCGCTAGAGCGACGAGCTATCTTAATGTCTGTGGTGCCTCCTTTGCACCATGGCCGGTAGCTCGGCCTATTTAGCTCGTAGCTGTACTGATGGGGCCTTTAGGGCTGAAACAGCTTGCTGTCTACAGCATTGGGTACACCTAAAATTACATGCTTTACAGTACCAGTTTTCAAAGATTTTCTTTTCTTTTTCTTTTTTTTGTTTGTTCCTACACCATAACACGCATGCCCGGCCAGTCCTTCCTCGGCCTTGTTTTTACTGCATTTTCTGCGTAGTTTGCATTGCACGCCTCTTCGAGTTTTTCCGAAATATCTCCATGATGGACGCTGTCTTGGATTTGCTGCATACCCTGGCGCAGCCAGAGGTACAATCTGGCATCGCGGCCTCCGCCAACTCCCGCAGAAAACAAATCGGAGACACCGTTTCGCGGAATGGTATACAAAATCCCCCAAATTCCACACCCACGAGCGGAATAGAAACTGGTCGTGTCACCACCACAGCCTCTGGCGGTCAAGAAGTGGAGGAGGCTCGGAACCCTTCCACCAGGGAATGGGACCATGACTTTCGTGTAGATGGCGGGGAGCCTTCTCGTTTTATCTCTTTGGCTTAATGGCGTTCTGCCAGCCTCGGTTTTTTGCACCGATCGCCATTCCAGCAATGGCGGTCGGGGCCGTAGTAGGGGTGACGTATCTGTGCGACGTGATTACCACACTGCTGATCGCGGAAGTGAAGTTATTAGGACACGTCGTGATTTATGTGCTCTGTGTAGCTCACGGGACAGATCTCACTCGCTTTCTCCCCCTCGTTCCTCCTCACGTGAACGAGTAGATCTAGATCTCGGTCTGTGTCACGCTCCCTTGCTACACACGGGTCTCGTTTGAGTGCCCGGGGCCAAATTGGTCACCCAGGCAGCGCGAATCGCACCGTTTCTCCAGGCACCGGGATTCAACTAGTACTGGCACTAGCTCTGGTACGTCAGGTAGTGACTCCGACAGTGCTAGTGGCACATGTCCGTCATCCGACGACTCGGCTGCCCACGAGCACCGCCGTGGTAGCGGTAGTACAGCTCACGCTGCCGGCGCGGGTTTCGACCCTAAGGGGTTGGTGGACGACTCTGTATGGTCTCCCCCCTCGCACATGGCCACATGTCTACGGGAACACTACCGTGGTTCCCTGTCGTTTGCCGAGCATCGACGAGTGCGGAAACTATGTCCCTGACCAGACGTGGACGAAACAAACATGCCCATGCGTGGACCAGTTCCTGTCAGATGTCCAGGGCCTGGCCAATGCCAAGAGGGCAGATAGAATGCTGGCCAGCATCCAACAGAAGGCCACGGATGTTTTCCGTCCCTTGGCTGCGCTCTGGGCGGCGATTGAGCAGGGCCGACCAGTCCAAGAACTGACAGAGCTTGTCCATATGGCAATCGTTATGCCGGGCGACGCCTCAAACGAGACACGCCATCAGCGCCTCATGGCAGCGCTGCCGAAGAGGTGCCCGAAGAGCCTACTGCAGGGCTTGCATCCTTCCGGCGATGGCTTTTCCCGTGAGTATAAGCGCAAATGCCAGGAAATGGATGTATTCCAGCCACGGGTTCCTGGGCGGCACAGGACCAGTCGCAGCCTGCCCGTCCTAACCGTTTTTCTGATCACTCCGTGTACCGGTCGGACTCAGTTTGGTTCCGCCCTTACGACAGGGCTGGACGAGGCCACGCCACCCGCAAGACTGAGAAGCTTTTCCGTCAGCCAGCAAAAAATCGGCCAAGGCCCGCCCTTTTGCAGGCGCCCTCGAGGTCGTTGACGACCTCCCCCGTGCCTGGCTGCCTCACAGAAACCCCTACCCCTAAGGTAGCGGGTCAATTGGACCATTGGTGGGTATGCCGGTATTAGTGTGGGGGACTGGGTGTGGATTATGTGAGGAATTCTGAGTCAATTCAACAGTAAAATGATGTCACCCTATACAAGTGGAATCCTGATAATACGAATATGGCTTATTAAATTCGAACATACCGATTTAATAATTAGAAGTTTCTTCCAGGACTGGTTTCCACCAATACGATCTCCACATAACCATGTCTGATAATTCGAACCTCAAACTAGCCATGTCTGATTAATTAGAAGTCCCACAGAATCCACGTACATAGAAAAAGTGTGGGATTTGTGCTGGTGCATAGCGCAACTCTGCGGGACAATGCGAGCCTTTCGACGTACATGTACATAATGTGTTGCGGGTACATGTTTGGATAATGAGAGGTATGCAGCATAGATGGCCGTCACCTTTTTGCGGGGCAAGTTGCTCCATACTTGGCAGGTACAACCCGTTCTTATAGTAAAAAAATATGAGTATAACCTTACAAAGTTCATGACCTTTTATGCAGAGCTAGCTGGTATCACAGTGTGTATGGTTGTAGTGGACTTGCCCCGCAAAACAGAATGGCGGGAAATCAATGCATACGTCCAAGAGTCCATAATCCCCCTGGAGTGCGCAACTGGGATGGGGTTGTGGGACGGCGTAATCCGTGATGTACGTCAAGTGCGCACTCTGCAGATCTGGGGAATTATGGACTCTTGATATGTCCCAATAGAATGTCCGGATAATTAGAAGTTTTTCCTGGCATTTTGGGGTTCAAGTGATCAGGATTGCACCTGCACAAGCAGCAAGACACCTCTTGACCTACGCGGTGCACGGAAAGTGGTCCGCTTTATTTTCTATCTAAAACGTTCAAAATTATGCAACACACGGCAAGCAGACAATGTTCTGGATTTTTTCTCACCTTCTTCCTGTTGGCTTGCTGCCGTTGGATGGCGAGGAAGAGGTGAAGCAATGAGCAAAGCAGCTGCTGCGACTGCAAGTAGACACTAGGATCAACATGGGAGGTTTTCTTCTTCAATGCCGATACCAGAGTGCACAGGGTGACAACTAACTCCACCTGCAAAACACACAGATACATATACAAGCAACACCAGAATAATTATATTCATTAGTTGAGGGAGTTTATTTTCTCTTTTTCTACGAGTGCCCACGGGCTCCAATCTGGTTAGAGTTGAGGAGCAAAAGGTTGGTGAGACCTAGTGCACTCGGCCCACCTGAGGTCTCAGCTTCATAGTGAGCTAGATGCACCACTATTAGGAAAAAAACAAGAGTTGAACATCAGAAAAGTTGTTTAAAGGGGAAGTTAAGGCAAAAATTAAAATTTCACCAGTTGTAGTCTTCGGGGTGCTGAGTCGAATGGTCTTGGTCCGAGAAAGCTGAGACGCTCCCTTCCTACTTGAATCCCAATCGAACTTGCGCACTTCCACCGAAACTGGGTGACTGCGCCCTACTAGATGGGGATTTGTATGCAAAATGTCACTAAAAGCGCCATTTCGTTCTTATAAAAGCACGGATGACCGCGATTGGCCCATATGTTGTAGTCTTTTGGACGCTGAGTTGACTGGTTTTGGTCCGAAAAGGCTGCGATGCAGCGTTCGCCCCTAGTTCCCAATCGAACATGGTTGAACAAGCGGTCACGTGCTCCTGCGTACACCAGTCACCTGGTCACCGTGCCTGCAGGGTACAACTTACAGCCTGTTTTGACCTTTTTTGGGTGCAGTCCTGTCACTCGAGTTGAACCTTGGTGTGAAAGTTGTCGCCTGCTGGCGTGGTGACCAGGTGATTTTGGCACCCAGGAGCACGTGACCGCTTCTTCAACCATGTTCGATTGGGAATAAAGGAGGAACGCTGCATCGCAGCCTTTTCGGACCAAAACCAGTCGACTCAGCGTCCAAAAGACTACAACATATGGGCCAATCGCGGTCATCCGTGCTTTTATAAGAACGAAATGGCGCTTTTAGTGACATTTTGCATACAAATCCCCATCTAGTAGGGCGCAGTCACCCAGTTTCGGTGGAAGTGCGCGAGTTCGATTGGGATTCAAGTAGGAAGGGAGCGTCTCAGCTTTCTCGGACCAAGACCATTCGACTCAGCACCCCGAAGACTACAACTGGTGAAATTTTAATTTTTGCCTTAACTTCCCCTTTAATAACTTCCAGTAGTAACATTACAAGTGAGAAAGGAGAGAAACCCGATCACACACACACTTGCCCATGCAAGTGCACATGCAGGGCGCTGATAAGCAAGCTCACGATTCTGATGCTAGCCACAGATACAACCCACTGAGAACAGATTGCTCACATTCACAAAGGAACTACTTGTAGTTTCCCAACACAAAGTGCTACACACACTATACTGTAAAAGCCATTATTCTAACGAGGCGCATATATAACGATTTCCCAAAATTGACAAGTTTACGTGTACCAAAAGTAACGATTCTCACTCATTCTCAACGCTCAATAGGACAATATAATGTATCAATTTCTGTATAACGATTTCTATTTTAACGACAGATTGCTCCTCGTTAACTCGTTAGAATTAGCACTTCGTTATAGATATGGCTTTTACAGTACGTAGAAGTAGGTATGCCATGAGCAAGCTGAACTATTAGCCAGCACAACACATTTATGTGTCAAAGCAGCCAGGGACAGCTATGGGCCCTATGGATAGGAAGCATTAAATCTTCACACCACATCCCCCCTGCACATGCACCCGCAAAAATATAGTTCTGTGTAAAGCTACTACAATATTAAATCGACGGGCCGCAAGTGCCGCCAGTAAGAAGAATTCTGCCCTTGTGAAGTATGTACTCACCAGTCTTTCTGCCCTATTCATGACCACAGGTGATAGCTGTGGACAGCTGGTCAAGCTATTGAAGCATGACAGAACGGCAGGCAAGTGGCCGGGCAGAGCTTCGCCAGCTAGCAACGCATCAACACCTGCAGTGATAGATCTGCAAATCACCTGAGCAACAAGAACACGCAGAGCACAGCTCTTAGGACATAATTCCCAGCAAATAAATCTGCACAGTTGACTGACTTCACTGTTTTGATTTAAATGCGAATGGGAAAGGCGTACTGTGACGCAATGAGTATTTCCATGTGGGTAAAGACCCGAAAGAAGACTGGTTGCAGCAATGCACCAATACATGTACAGAGGCGTCGGAAGGTAATATAGTGTGGTATGGTCAGCCATCTGAAATACAATTTACTCGTGAGGGAGGGGTGGCTGAGCAGAAAAGTTTGGAAATTTAGAGCCCAAATCAGTGCATTTTATTGAATCACGTGGTACTTGGGGCAAATAGTGGTACGGTCAATACCGTAGTGACCGTACCATGTGCGACGCCCCTGATGTACTATTACCAGGCAGCAATGGGAGTCAATTCAAAGCAAGTACACTGCTGCCCAATTAAATTCGATCTCACAAATAATATGCGCTCTGCACCTGTGCAAATCCCTGTGCTCCTTGACTCACGGGATCAGATTTCATTGAGCAACACTGCAGTACCTACTCCCTGGCTAGCATACACTTGCATAGTACGCGTACCTGTGCAGCGCGGTGCTTCACAAGTACTGGTGACACGGTCAGCTTCCCTTCCACGTCCCCACCGGACGACTGAGCATGCTGCAGTGCCTCGAGTGCTTCTTCCAAGAACGACCACAGTAGACAAACCTCCTGCCTGGGTGCAGAACAAGAACAGAGGAACAAATAAATACTTTCATAAACAACCCAAGCATCTTGTGTTACAGTAAAGCCAGAAAGATGGCTGGAGAATACCGACACTGATTTTACTAGTATTCTACGACACTACAACACATGGATGTGACGCTCATTCAGAATGATCGTGTTGAGTGTAGCTTACTCATCAAGGTTGGCTTTGGATGCATTGTCCAGCTGCGTGCACGTCCAGTCCACCAGCGACTGGTACTTGCCGCGCATGCGGCACGCTGTGCTCAGCCAGGCGTAGCGGGCCAGCTTGATCTTGTCGGCGATGGGCCGTCGCTCCTTGAAGATGGCCTCCGTAATCCGCATGGAGTGGTCCATGGCTCCTGCCTGCAAGCCAATCGTACGGAAGACAGTCACAGTATAATGAAATATAAAGCGAGAGAGCTATACCCATAAAACATGGAGCATAGCCTCACTCATGATGTTAGAAGAAGCTGTCAGAGCAACTTTGTAACACCCAACAATGTACTTCAACACCTACAATGCCACTACCAAAACAACGTTCAAGTAGAAATCAACTCGCTACCATTCTCATCTCCCTGAAAATCAACCCACATTTGCTGTGATATTTGTTTCAGTGTACCTGGCTCACAGAACGCCTAAACGACTAGACAGATGACAAGGGAGGGAACACAGACTTCTTCAACGACGGTGCTCTTCAGCACAGTTATCAGTGAGCTCCATGTGGAAAAGAGCTAAGCCATCGTGACGACAGGGGAAATATAGCTGTTACTTGACTGTGAAGAGACTTCAAAGTGCAATAATAGCATAGCACTGATATCTACACATGTGTTTGCACAGAGAGTAAAGCAAGAACTGGGGAATGGTGAAAATTCACGCAATTTATTACACAAGGGTGATATAGGAATGTAGGTCTGAGGGAAATGAAGGGGAAGAAACAATCTGAACGCAAATGCACATGGGACAACACGTGCCACACATACTGATAGCACTTAGGTACTCTTCTGCGTCTGTCTTTTTTCCCTCCTCTGGGGGACCAACCACGGTCAGTTTTTTTCTTCAAATTCACTGCAAAAAAGTCATTCTTTCTTGGCAGTTCACTTCCCTGCCTGTTCACATTGATTTTGAACTTTTCCCTATCATAAAACTCACTCTATGAAATATTATTTTTACGTCTACTGAATCATATCCATTGCCAAGATGACATGTAATATTATCTCGTCTGTGACAATTATTAGAGTGGCATGTCTTACAGTGCACAGTTGCCAGTACTGCCTGTCAATTAATTCGTATTATAAACTGTATTTACAAGCTATTAGGGTACCCCGGCCCCACTTCGACCCTGCGTACACACCTACTACCCGTCATAACGTGTGCCCATTGTTCTTTTTCTTCTAGTATTCTAGTATAGGAAGTTCTGAGATTTTCAAAAGACATTATGTCGTGCACTCAGAAAAGAGACTTGCAGCCAGTAAAGTTTGGAGTTGAGAAGTGAAGATTCCTAAAAGTGAGTAAAGGAATACAATTATTGTACTTGACTCATCTGTGAACAGTAGCTAACCAAAGTGCTGGTTGTAAGCGCCACACCATCAACAGACACAGTAGGACATAGTACATGTACTTCCTCTCCCAATGAAGTCTGCAGATCTGCAAGTAATTGTGTAAATATCACCAAATTTAACTCGCAATCAAGTTGAACTTACCAGCGCTACTTCTCTCCGGCACTTGGAGTATTCAAAACCTCTGCATCGGCTCCACAATAGCTACAGTACACTGGTGAACTCTGGTTCGTGCAACTCCTGGCTTGTCTTGCTGTTCGTGGAACTGCTGGCAGTGAAAATACTATCAGACGAAATCTCCTGCAAGTGTAATAAAAAAATTAATGTGGAGTGAAAACGAAAAAAAATGTTTATATTCCGGCCACGTGCCACGTGCATGCCATGGCCATGCACGAGAGATCACGTGCACATCTGAAGATTATGTGCATGCACCGCGTACCGCGCCGACCAACCAGCCAGCGAGTGCCAGACTAGATCGGACCGCAGAGTTTCACGACTCCATGACGACGAGTAGAGATCTACGCGTAGATCTGCTGCAGTACGAGCGTAGATCTACGAGTACTGGGTAGATAAGACAAGAAGAGTGGGCTTTTGCTATGGCCTTCTACCATGTCTACCTATACCACTACTGGCACTAGTTCTACACTGACAGTCCATTTCAAAACTATAGACGCGTAGTGTTTTACAAAATTCGATGGGATTTATTTAAAGGGGAAGTTAAGGCAAAAACTAAAATTTCACCAGTTGTAGTCTTCGGGGTGCTGAGTCGAATGGTCTTGGTCCGAGAAAGCTGAGACGCTCCCTTCCTACTTGAATCCCAATCGAACTTGCGCACTTCCACCGAAACTGGGTGACTGCGCCCTACTAGATGGGGATTTGTATGCAAAATGTCACTAAAAGCGCCATTTCGTTCTTATAAAAGCACGGATGACCGCGATTGGCCCATATGTTGTAGTCTTTTGGACGCTGAATCGACTGGTTTTGGTCCGAAAAGGCTGCGATGCAGCGTTCCTCCTTTAGTCCCAATCGAACATGGTTGAAGAAGCGGTCACGTGCTCCTGGGTGCCAAAATCACCTGGTCACCACGCCAGCAGGCGACAACTTTCACACCAAGGTTCAACTCGAGTGACAGGACTGCACCCAAAAAAGGTCAAAACAGGCTGTAAGTTGTACCCTGCAGGCACGGTGACCAGGTGACTGGTGTACGCAGGAGCACGTGACCGCTTCTTCAACCATGTTCGATTGGGAATTAGGGGCGAACGCTGCATCGCAGCCTTTTCGGACCAAAACCAGTCGACTCAGCGTCCAAAAGACTACAACATATGGGCCAATCGCGGTCATCCGTGCTTTTAGAAGAACGAAATGGCGCTTTTAGTGACATTTTGCATACAAATCCCCATCTCGTAGGGCGCAGTCACCCAGTTTCGGTGGAAGTGCGCGAGTTCGATTGGGATTCAAGTAGGAAGGGAGCGTCTCAGCTTTCTCGGACCAAGACCATTCGACTCAGCACCCCGAAGTCTACAACTGGTGAAATTTTAATTTTTGCCTTAACTTCCCCTTTAAATCATCCTGTTCTTTGTAAACAAAAGAAGCATGTAGTCGCGCTAAAGTTGTTCTCGTAGCTGGTTATCAGATGTAAATGTTGTGTCATGTTGCACTGTATCACCTCTTGCTTTGTGGCTGCACTCAGTTATATACGTTAGCACTATGTTTGACACCTATTATGTAATGCTGTAGCACTTCCTTTGTTGTTCACACTTTTAATTAATTATGCTGTTATAAAATGTTCTATTGTTGTACACAGTACCCTCAGTTCCGATACTATTCACTGATGAGCGGAACACGAAAATCGATTTTGAATAACATAAAAATCCTTAAAAATTCCATGAACTCGTTGTTGTCTGGCCATGTCTGCATCGATTATACTCCTAATTGCACTAATTTATTTAAATATTAATTTTTTAGTTTTTTCTCCAGATTCCGTCTCTGCATCGCTTCACAATTCTGGCTATATACATGTACTTTGTTTTCGCTACAATTGAAGTTTATTTTTAGGCCAGGTTTTCCGGTTTTACATGTAATTTCTGTTTTGAAGGGTTTGACCAGTTTGTTTTAAGGGTTTGACCAGTTTGTTTTAAGGGTTTGACCAGTTTGTTTCGGATTTTTGCTCCTGCTGAGACAGTGCTGCGCCCAGACCATCGCGGGTGCATTTTTGTACGGGTCCTGGTAGCCTCGTGGTTTCGATCCGTGATTTCCAGTAGTGCATGCAGTACAAGTGTGGGGCATTCGAATCCCATCACGCCTCCTGCCTTTTTTTCTCTTCTTTTCTGCATGTTTTGGATCTTGTTGGGTGAAATACAGTAGAGATGATAATTATATTTTCTCTTTTTGATTTGATTTGAGCCTCCCTGTTCCCTTCGCCTGACACAACGAGTGACAGTGGTTTCACTCACGCCAGTTGCAAGGTGAGTTCGACGACGAGGATTTCGGATACTCAAGCGTCAATCAAAATCCAGCTCTTGTTCGAAGAAACAATGAACATGACTAATCATATCTTTCTCGGCATCACTGAGATTCTTACGGGCCTTGGAAGCCATTACAGTCACGCACTCAGAAAATGCAAGCAAGAAGATTCATTTGAGGCTTTCATTTCTTTTGAGACTTTCCTCACACCTTTTCATTTGCGACTTTGCGTGTTTTGCATCTTTTGTATTTCCCGCGGCGACGAAGAAAAACCTGAAAAACACATCTGAAAACCAGAAAACACTCATGCAAAACTCACGGCTGTCGTGCGCTACAGTACGTACGGCTCGTACGTATGAGTTCACGCGTCTATAGTTTTGAAATGGACTGTAGTTCTAGCCTGGGCCTGCTAACCGGATCATCCGATCCGGAGACAGAAGAGCTATTTTAGTATTGAGTATCGACTATTGTAGATCTACCATGTTTTGTTAGCGAAGGTGAGACAGAGAGTTTGAGAAACATGCATGATTGTCCCCCCCCCCCCCAGAAAAGTACCAAAATTTATATTCTGTCCGTTTTTCTGCCATGACTCCCAACACGGTCTGGCCTTGCACGTGCAACTGCATTGGTGAATGACGCAGCTATTGCATGTACATGTAGCATTCCACTAGACGCAAGGAGCCAGCGTCACTGAGTGCTACCAGTACTGGCAGTGCCAGTAGGCAGGCTAGAGACGTCTCCTACAGTCAAACTCCGCCTTCAAGTCAGACAAGTCAGACAGAGAGACACCAGTCACTTGTCACTTACTACATACAGACCAGCACGGTCTTCATGTCTTCGCCTTACATACGTGGCACTCAATCTGTCTACGCGGCTGGTGGTCGTTTCAGCCAGTCGTCACACCCAGTGCTCTGCCATCAAAGTCATACAGGGCGCTTTGACGTCCCAGCTAACTCCAGACATTCGGAAAGAGTTCTTTCCGTGAGCTGTGAGCCGCACGTGGCTGGACCATTCGCGTGATTCGCATGGTTCGGGGGCATTTGCACATCTAAGAGACGTGAATCGTGACGTTGACCCTCTTTTCCTGCACGCCATGCACTCCACTTGAAAAGAGGCATTGATCCGGCACCAACATTGGCCCACGACTTTGGCCGGCTCATTTGCTCAGCCGGGTGAAGAAAGGAGAGCTAGAGGCGGATCACCACTGGTGGAAGGCCGCTTGGTTTGCTCAGGGCAATGGCGGACCCACCGCGATTGGCTCCGCCACCAGGCCGTGGCGTGGCCGACGTGGGCGCGCAGCTCCAGCAGATGGGTTTGTCGGAGGGCGATGCGCAGAAGCCTCTTCCACAGGACTTCGTCTGGGGCCCGGAGCCAGACGACCTGGACGCTGAGCTGGCAATGGTTGAGAAAGAGCTGCAGCAACTCAATGAGCTCGAGCTCTCCATGAACCAGGCAGTGGACGTTCATGTCGGCAGCGATCCAGTCTGGGCAATGCAGCAGTCGTTCGAACAGTTTCCCAATTACACGGTAAGTGGGACTGATTTCACAGATCCTGGATCGTGGAGCTTTGCTCGTTACATGGCCGCGTCATGTTCTTCCAACAGTTTAGCGGCAGTCATTGAAGGAGCTCGGGGTTGGGCCAGAGAGCGACAGTTGCCTGGATCGGGCTGTGCACCGCATTACCCCTGCGACCTCGAAGTAGATGGCCGCAGAATGAATCGTTCGCATGCGCAGTCGGCTCGTCAGTCTCTGACTCTCATGTGTGTGCATCATCCTGCAACAAAAGTGCAAGTGAAATGAGAATCTGGAAATCTTCAGTGATCATCGAAACCAGTAGCACAGAAAAGCATAGATCCACGGCCTTACAGATGAGATATTGTGCAGGATCATTGTGATCAAGCATTGAGCAATGGGTGAACAGTCGAGTCACTGATACCAGGTAGCGCTGTGGAGGTGAAAGTTGATCATGCGTATGATCGGCCTACTATGTAGTGTGTGGGTGATCTATGCCTACATCAGTACATATCTCCCAGTGAATTTCACCTACTCAGTACCTCTGCCAGATAGCCTTGACCAATACTAGACTCATGATTGCTAGGGAAGTACCATGCATGCAAGTAAGTTTGCAGCAAGAAAAAAGTAGCGCCGTGACTCCCGGGAAAAGAACAAGGTTTAAGCTCCTCAGTGCAATCACCATCTTCAAACCGTTTCCACGAGTACTTTCATTGCCTTCTCATCGAATGCAAGCCAAAAAGAAACTGAACGCACACGAATGCTGTGATTTTATACGGCAGAGAACTGAAAGAAACAGCGCAAAGAAGAGTAGTGACATACAACACGGTAAAAATGCGACATAACTTCAAAGTTCATACACATGGAAAGCATGAGTCCATTTCCAGTCCTTCACCCCTTGCAGTACAGTCAGTGTACTAGTCTTACCTACATGCAGTTACTTTCCACACCACAAGCCGCTTGTGCATATCATAATAATTATGATATGATATGCACACACCCGCGAATTCTAGTAATAGGGCTGGAAAGTGATGACGTCAAAAACGGCCAGGGAGTACTAAGTTGACATCAGATTTCTATTTTGGATCCACAAAGGTGTGACTTTGCTATTGCCTCAGTATGTGGGTGCATAGCAACCCACTCATGTCGTATGCAGGGGCGACTTCGCCACCAGTTGTAACCCCGCCCCCAGCAGCCAAATCAGTCAGTTTCACTGGTTACATCACCTTGCTGTGAGTCAGACGGCTTGAAATGTGCTCGGATCCATACAAAAACTGGATCCAAGTGGATCCAATTTTTGAATTGTTGAAATTGTTGCTATGCTGTGACGTAGCACTTTCAAGCCATACTTCACCTGGACTCAGGAGTGACATAACCTCACACAGCCACCTACCTCATCTTCCCTGGCTCCTGCATCTGGCACCTACACTACAGTACATTGATAGTGGCCACATTATGTACCAGTAACCTCAATCTCATCATCGCCGGCATACATTTTTGATTGCACCCACTCAATACATAAGCATGGGATAGCCTGATTTCATCCTCTGCTGCAGTCGGATGATCGCTTTTGGCATGAAATTTGAAGGAGTGGCAACATTCGTCAAGTCCTTGCTCATGTGTGAAGCGCTCTGTCACCATCATAGGCATTGAGCACCCGTACCCTGCACCGCTAACTGGAAAATTGTGAGGTTTAGCAGGAATGCCACAAAGGCGAACTCAGTGTGAAGAAGCCAACCGGCCAGCGTGTTGTTTCTGGCTACTCTTCTTTGCGCTGTTCCTATCATGTCTCTGCTGTCTACAATTCATTGTGTTCAGTTTCTTCAAGTTTGCCTGTATTCAACCTGATGCCGAGAAGGCAATGGAAGTACGCGTGGGAAAGTTTAGAACATGTTGATCGTGGGAAGCCTGAAGCTTATTCTTTCATGAGTGCGATTACACTTTTGCCTCCAAGAAAACGACTCAGTGCAGTATAGACTATAGGCATTGCTAACATATCGATGCGCAAAGCGTTGGCGTCGGTTTGTTGGATATGGCTAAGAGACGGGCTCAAACGAATCCATTTGCAGCGCATTGTATGCCTCATACTTAGTAACTATACTGCTATATTGCAAATGCAAGTGCAATTATTGGTACCAGCTGTATTTCTGGTGTGACTGTACCTACGTTCACAGATGTCCGATGGCGCCATTCCAGCAAACTACGGTGCGCTGGCAACCAACACGGCAGCACTGACGATGCAGGGAGGTGGACAGCAGGCTGCTGGCCAGGCTGCCGGACAAGGAGGAGGTAACTGCAGGAGCTTAGTGCATGATGCGGTCACTATCAATTCTCATTGGGTAGATCAGATTCCAACATGCAGGTATTTAGTATTAAATTTTACTATTTATGTCATGCATTTAGGTGCCGGGCTGGTAAACACTGCGATTCAGCATATCATGAGCTATACAAATAAGATGCTCTGGCATGATAATTTCTGGTATAGGGATGACAGTGAGAAATACCATCTCAGTGATGCAACAAGATGAAGACACACACACACCTCAGACCTCAGACATGCCCATCGCGGAAGCGATGATAGCGAACAGCTATGTTAGACATAGCAACTTGTGCTGGGATTACACCATTCAACAGCTTGCAAGGCTGATGAATTGACCGCCACTATTTTTAGCCTGGTATCCACCACACAGCTGTTTGAAGTGACTTTTTCTGGCCAGTGAATCCCTATTTTTCATTTCAATTTTTTTTTTTTCAATTTTTTTTTTACACACACACACCACACCACATACTCCGGCATACACTGGCTGTTGGTAACCACCCAGGAGAATGAAAGAAAAGTCAAGAAGAGTCCGAGAAAGAGAAGAAAGACGTGTGCGACCATAATCGTCGGGAATTGAACCCGCAACCTCTCGATTGGAAATCGACTGCACATACCACACACACACACACACACACACACACACACACACACACACACACACACACACACACACACACACAGGAATTACATGTACTATTATACAAATGAGAGGTCCTCCGTCGGGCTCGGTAGAGTGCTCAATATTCGTTCGAATAGAGCTATCGTTGTAGACACGTCACAGAGTACCACACATCATTCGTTGTAACTAAAAATAGTTTCATGTCCATAGGCAATCTTCAGACAACTGACATACATGTTCTAGGGTGTAAGACACGAAAGTCAGCGATAGAAATCCGTGAAGTTCAATTGCCATGCTGCCATTGTCCGGTGCAGGTGCTTGGCTGGAGTTTGAGAGCCCGTTTCAGGCTAGTGGAACACATCCAAGTTCTCCCAATCCATACCAGCAAGCACGTAAGTCTTGACTTAAAGGACCTATGCATGATTGTGTATATGGGGTACAACTGGCAAAATAATCAGTAGGCTCGATGAGCCATGGGGAAGTTGGTTTGCCAAGAGGATGGCTGGAGGAGGGGGGGCATGAATAATGATCCTTCTCTGAACCATGGCATGATGTATGTAATCGAGCACGCTCCGGAGGGCAAGAGTCAGCCATCATGATGGACAGGGCGTGCTTGATTTGATTTCTTACAACATCGTCGGAAAGGTCAAAGGCTGAAAGGTCGAATTATTCCCATAATGACGTCAAAAGGTCCTGACGGCCTGATTATGCCCGCGGCGGGAAGGCCGCCTATTGCAGTATTGACCGTGGCCTGGGTAACGGCCATGCGTCCTGTAAGACAACTTTATTGTAATTTCAAGTATTCCTCACTGGTGGTCATTGCCATGACTGTACCTTCAAAACAATGTGATCACACCTGTCACAGGTGGTATGGACACCCCAAGAACTCTTGGCCGTATGCACACACTACATCATGTGTACAATAGCTGGTCATAGATAGCAGCAAGCTTGATTTTTCAACCTACCGGTATTGACGTAAATACAGTACAGGGAATGTGGATCTGCTACTGTACGGTCGACCGGTCCATGATGATGTTGCCCACTTTTTGGGTAAATGTTATTATACTCCCCTTTGGATGCCCTTTGCAGCAATGCAACAACCAGCTCAGGCTGCTGCGCCTGCACCTGCCCAAGTTACGCCATTGCCGAAGCCAAGTGGCCCGGTGCCAGCACAGGGCACTCACAAGGCTGTGTTCCGCTTCATCCCACGCCATGGCGACGAGCTGGACATGAAGCCGGGAGATCCGATTGCAGTGCAGAGCCAGGCACCGGACCTATGGTTTAGCGGCTTCAACCTGCGAACGGGCCAGAGCGGCATCTTCCCAGGACATTGTGTGGGCGATGTCAAAAGTCGTGGACCCACACAGCCCGGGCCGAAAATGAAACCGGCTCGCTTCCGTGTCAGGTGGGTCATTTGCAAATAGGACAATGACACTGACCAGAGTCTCATCTTTTAAATCAACCAGCGTTATTCACAGCTGCCCGGACTGTTAGCGGGTGAACCTTGAAGTCGGTAGCATACCATTAGTACTCTTCCAGAAAATACTCAACTTCCAGCAGGCTAAGCTGCGTTTCACCTAGCCTACAGCTATGGCTAGTACAATCACATGTACTTGTTCTTGTATGCATAGTGGTGGCACTGCAGGGTGCCATACTCACTGCAGGATGCCATACTCACGGCGGGGATGGAAACATGTGTCTACGTGGAAGCTTTAAAAAGCGATCGAAGCAGCTGCTGCCGGTCACAGATTGAATTTGACCATTCTGGCGTGGAGGGACCAGACATTCTCTTGTGCCCGAGTGCACAGTCCGGCATTCATGCCACTAAGATTGCATGCACAAGAGTGACAAGACCTACAGTTGTGTAGTGATAGCGGCTTGCACTCTGCAGGCATGCAACTCCAAGCACTCGGTGGTCTGGTCGACTTTAAAGATGACCTGGCCAGTGCGATATGATGGGTCTGTCGATAGCAACTTTGAAAAAACTTGAAGTGGTCCAGCGAAGCCTGCTCAGGCAGACCGGCTGATGCTGGTACACTATGGTTGCTTAGGTCTCATTTCTTGCACTGGCCGGCTATGGCTTCTAGGTTTGATCCGAGCAATATTCTAAGCTGATTTGTTTGCCCTCTCCTTGACCCTCATCTTCCCGAGATCGGAAGGAATCAGCCGACCCTGGTTTTGCCGTTTGTGTGCGTGTGTGTACCCGGAATCCTCAGATTCCTTGGAGCAGTGCAAGTCAACTCCCACAAAGGCGTCGATCTCCTCTGCGCAGCAGTTCAAAAGGTAAGTGGTACACATACCTTCCCCCCTTTCCCACCCTATTGTTACTGGATTGGTTTTGACCGGAAACAACACATCTTTGTCGTCCTGGTTCTATGTGTTCTCTGAGACAAACGGCTACTGTTTAATAGTAGCCGTGTTAGCTGGATTCTCTTGACATAGTTTGCTATAATGATTGGATTCCATTGCAACTCCGAGTTTCTACCCGATCCACTCATCATCCATCCTCTTATGTTCGTAATTCCTTTCTTGGCATTTTGCGCTGGTTCTCTTTCAGGTTATGGAATGGAGAAAGAAGAGGGACGTCGGCCCAATGAAGCCAGTCGTCCTGGAGATCTCGGCGCAAGGACTCAAGATGAAAGACATCTCTGACAGCGACGAGAAATACCAAGAAGAGGTATAGAGCTGAGTCTAGGCTGTAACAAAATTGCATTGTACATACACCAATCAATTGGTTACTGTCATAAAATAAAAGCCTTACGACACGTATAGAATTTGGTGATTGGCACACAGAGGACTTCAGATGCATTGCTCTAGATGGTTGTATAGTAACACCTGCAACTAAAGACCACCGTGACTAGCGACCAGCCTGGTACTACAGTAAAACCTGTGACTAAAGACCACCGTGACTAGCGACCAGCCTGGTACATGTACTACAGACCACGACTTAGCCAGGCACGGACGGTCTCACATTCATAATCTAATATAATGGTTGTGCGGTGCAAACCTCTAACTAAGGACCGCCTGCCACTACAGACCGCTTTCTCTGGCCCCAAGGGGTGGTCGTTAGAGACAGGGTTTACTGCACATGTACGCAGATTTCCACAGGTAAACTATCTCTGCCTTGTCTGTCCGATCTTTGCTTTTTTCTCAATGTGCTTTCTGTTGCTTTGTTGCACCTTGCAGCGGCGTCAGAGTATCCAGAAGAAGAAGAACTTCGATGTCGATTCAGTGAGTGGAGAGGAACAATCCGTAGCATCAGATCTGATTAGGTCCTAGATCAAGATCATGAGACTAAATCTTGACCATTATGTTGTTACACGATAGTGGAGCAGTAGTGGCACAGTTTGGATGGAACCCATGCTTCCTATGCAGTATGGGAGATCTGTTTTAGTGAGGACGAGCTTGCGGGCCATCACAAATCTTTCGCCCGTGGCACAGTGCAATGCATGTATGGACAAGGAACTGAAAATGCACATGGAGAAGGAGAGGGGGGGGGGGGGGTCAACCCTTCTCGAACCTCTACCAATCATGAAAATAGCATGGACCTAGGTCTGCAGCTGATATGGAAGAGATAGCGATACAAGTACTGATGAATGAATGATCACTTGAAATGACTCTGTTTACCTCTGTTTACCCAGCCTCCCCCCGCCCCCCCCCCCCCCCTCACTACCACCAACGCACATGTGTATACTGTAGCAATGCCTATACATATAATTATGGCTTCTGGTTCCTGCTCCAAGTCGAAGATACTGACTACTATAGTGATCAGAATCTGATGACGAATCTGATGACGAGGGGGCCGGGAGGGGCAGGGGACCACAACATCACACACATCTATTGTTACTGCTGGTTACGCTCTGAAGTGCTCTCTACTGTCCAATCCTCCGTTGTGCACATTGTGTGTGTATGCAGGATGGTGGCATCAAGAAGTTCTTCTTCCCACTCGTCAGTGTGACATTCTGCTCATGTCACCCAAAGAACAATAGGTATGGCTTGGTGATTCTTGCTTGGCTCAAAATGTGTTTGTGCTATCTATACTGGGGCCTGTCTTGGTCACAAGACTCTGTACTTTGCCTTTGCTTAAAGGTGCATGTACTGCATTCAATGATACACGGTGAGTCTTGCCGGAAACAAATCGTGAGAAGCATTGCACTTGTAGGTTAGAGCTAGCTACATAAGCATTGCTATGGACGTTAATTGATAGCTTGCATGCCGTCCTACCGGTAGGACCACGGGTCCTACCGGTAGGACCCAAGAGATCAAGCTACAAAAGGGCTTTTGGTTGAGAAATTCTTGAAACAATTGTGGAAATGAGGTCTTTGTCAGGAAAAGTAATGGCGCAAAATTGCGGCAAAATGCAAGGCTATGTCCAGTGCATTGCGTATGCGCAATTTTATCGATTGTCAGAATGGCCGCACATAATCCTGTCGGTGCGCTAGCAACTCTGTCCAAAGTGAATTTTGACCATGGCACATCAATCGTGGTGAGGTCCTAATAGCCATAGGCGGACTATGCTCGGCCAATCGTCAAATTATGCTTTTGATTATGCCACATGCCAACAAATATGCTGAATTATGCTGAATTATGCTCGGTTCCACTATGTATTCACGCTGTACATAGAGGATTGAGAAACCACGAATACACACACGGGCCACGGCCATGCCCTAAGCATAATTTTTGTCTATTAAAACCGAAAGATTATGCCGACCTTACACGTTGGAATCCGTATATTATGCCGGAGCATAATTTTTGACGAAATCCCAAGATTATGCCAAATATTATGCCGGCATAATAAGCCAAGGGCTATGACAAGGAGTCATAACTGGGGTATTTAAAAAAACACATCTGCAGGCTTTCTGACAAAGCTGTATTATGCCCCAAAGCATAATTTTTGTCTAAACCGAAAGATTATGCCGACCTTACACGTTGGAATCCGTATCATGCCGGAGCATAATTTTTTGACGAAATCCCAAGATTATGCCAAATAATATGCCGGCATAATCTGCCAAGGGCTAGGTCCTAATGTTTTTGTTAGCTTGCCAAGGCAGTGGAATGCATAATTCCATACACCGTTTCCATGGTTACCATGGGCTGTTACCATGGAATTTTGTAGTATGCCTTGTGCGATCACGTCTAAAATTCGTGGACTCCTTCATTAGCCCCTGAGCAACAGTTTAGGGTCAAGTTTTAGATCAATGTTAGAACAGAGGCCATGCAGCATGTCTGTGTATGATGTTGGACTTTGTACAGTAATCAGATGGCCCATTGGCGTGTGTTTGTTCTGAAGTAGTTGTTAAAAAATATGGGATATCTATGGTGGAACATACTGTGACAGTGCATGCAGGAGGGGCAGTATCTCTGTAATAGGTGATACTGCATTTAAAATTTATTGTGACTGTGGGAAAGTGCCCGGGTATGGCCGGGGTGAATACGCCGTGCATGCATGCTGACTACTGTTGTCTGACGCGTGCGGCAATTTTTGTATACATGTATAACGTGTGTCCTTGTATGCACGCGTGTATGTTCATCTTCTTGTCAGGCTCTGGGCATTCGTCAGCCGCCGTAAGGACAAGGTCTTTTCCTGCCAGGTGTTCGCTGCGTCACAATCAACACAGCCACTCACTGTTGCAATGGGGTAAGTTTTGCAGTTATGAAGCTATGAGTATTTTGCTCTTGTAAACTTCGTTCTGTAGCGCGGGCTTCATTGAGCAGTCTTGCCTTAGCGCAAACATTTTGCCATTAGCCTTGTGCAGGCGCATACCCTTACAGACATTTGTACACTCTGGTATCATTCACAATTCTTTACATGAAACTGCTTTTGTCGTACCAAGAGTCTTAGACGAGTGTTGTTGTAAAGAGATGCGATCTAGTTCTCTGGACTGTGCAAAGAGCCCAAATATGGCAATTGTTTGTCCACAGATGAGTGTACACTGTGTGGGTGGCGGGGTGTCCCGTATCGGCATGGTGACGATGTTGAACAGCCTATGACCTTCACGTTTGATGTTGTTGATTTTCCCGTGTTATGCAGACGCGCATTCAAGCAACTCCATACCGACTTTGTGCAACATGCCACCCAGGAAGCACGCAGCAAGTAGACAGCTGGCACTGGCAAACCAATGCAGTACACAGCGTGCTCTGTGTGTCTCGTGAATCTATAAAATGCTGAGTGTCTGCCCCACAAGTGCATGTAAATTATCCCTTGTTTCCTTCCTTCTTACAATACCTTCATGTTAGCCTGCTCCGGAATTGTGCTTACGTTTCCATGCGGTTTTTGTTTCAGCCTTTTTGCTCACTCTATCTTTAAAAAATTAAGGCCTGCTTTCAATAATACTAAGTCTAACTAGTGGGTTTCAATCATTTCCATTTCCACCTATTTAACATGAACAGATCTGTTGGTCTCGAATGATAACGTTAGTCTGCCAGTCATCATGACCATGATGCACAGTGGATGCCTGTGTGTGTGTGTGTGTGTGTGTGTGTGTGTGTGTGTGTGTGTGTGTGTGTACGCATGTGTGTGTGTGCATGTGTGTGTGCACGTACATGTGTGCACGTGTGTGTGGGTGTGCTTGTACATGAAGAGGGCTATACATGGCTATTGTGGTCATTCATAAAATTATAATAACTTGGCATACGTGGTGTCACGTAGTCATGCCCAGACATAGCCATCTGACCTCTGCACTGGCTGCACTTTCCCCACAATCTACACTAGTACTTTATCAGAAGAGCAGCTGGAGACGAGTGTGGGTGTGGTTAGAACAGAGGGCAAGCAGAAAAACTCAAGCAATGAGGATGAGGTTACTGAGGAAGTACATCGCCGCGGCTTACTTTAACAATTGCGACGAGTGACATCATATACTTGCCCCACAGGGGAAAGCACCACAGCTAGACTGCAGTGATGGAAGACCATTCGATTTCACGACGTGGAATTGCGAAATGACCCAAAACTATCTCAGGCATGGCAAGTTCCTGGCGTAACACAAATCTCAATTATTTCATTTTCCAAACAAACTGTAGCGTCTGCGCACATGCATTCATCGGTAAAGAAAAGAAGAGCCGGCATTTTTGCCCTTTTGAGGGCATGTGTCAACCTCCATCACAGAGATAAATTTCAGAATCGGAAACATCATTGCAAGAACTAAATGTAGTTTTGTAAAATATTCCTGGCCAGCAACATATCGTATACTCCAGCTGGTGGTTATTAAAATTCTGGACACCTATAATAATGGTTCAAGTCACTGATGTGCAGGTCAGAGCATGGTCGCTTCTAGTAGCGTTGCTCTCGGAGATAATCGCCTAGCTTCTCCACAACAGCATTGCACGATCCAGGCTGTATGCCATTCTCGTAGTAACCGACTATGAGTGCCGTCAGGGTCTTGCAGATGCACACGCCAGAGTCAGAGCCCTTGCGTCCGTACAGGGCCGACTCACCACTGCGTCTCAGGAAGACGAAGCGCGTACCGGCCACGACTAACCCGCTGCTGTACAGATCCTCGGGATTCTGATAGGCGTTGCGCAACACCCCCACCTCTTTCTCAGACACCTGCAATGACAGCATATAGTGAGCCGTGGAGAACCGAGAATCATGAGAGGGGAGAGAGAGAGAGAGAGAGAGAGAGAGAGAGAGAGAGAGAGAGAGAGAGAGAGAGAGAGAGAGAGAGAGAGAGAGAGAGAGAGAGAGAGAAAGAAAGGGAGAGGGAGAAGAAGAGAGAGAATGGATTGTGATGCTAATGCCAACTAACGTTACGTGGAGGTTGCAAATGTGGAGGTTTTTATAGAACAACCGCTAATGATGGCTAGTTGGGAAAGGATATAGAAATTTAAAAAACCCTCTACAAGCAAGGTATCATAGGTCTTCATTCATGATTTACAAACTCATTGGTTAGTGTACCTTTTAAAAAAGGCGTAAACTCAACACCCCAAACTGGTTTAGCCTGGCATAGACCAAAATCCATGGCGGGAAGCAGTTTATGTGTGTGTGTGTGTGTGTGTGTGTGTGTGTGTGTGTGTGTGTGTGTGTGTGTGTGTGTGTGTGTGTGTGTGCGCGCGCGCGCCGCATGCATGCGCAAAGTATACACACCTATTGACTAATGGACTGCTTCTGGCTAGATTAGCTCTTGTGTAATCAATGGTGCTAGTAAAGCCTACATCAGGTCAACTCTGATCTAGCCACCCACACTAGCCACCCACACCGGCACCCACACTAGCCACCCACACTAGCCACCCACACTAGCCACCCACACTAGTACTAGCAAGTATTACTTTTCCCGGCTGGGGGCAGGGGTAAATGCAGTTGGATCCCAGGACGGATACTTTGATGCTGTCAATCCCTTTTCTGCACCGGCTAAACCCTATATAGTATAGAGGTCATCAGTTGAGATGCTTTGGCAAAGTCACGGCACAGCAATGCAAGGCACTAGCATAAGCCGCGCAGCTGACTCGCGCTCAGTGTACATAGTGCTGATAAGAGGTTCCACTGACTCACCGTCATGACATTATTCGTATAACCTGTAGAGTTACTTATAAGTGAGGGCTACTGTACAGTTGAGTAACTTACTACTACTACTAGTACTGATACTTTACCAACATCTTCTACTTATAGGTGGGGAGTTTTCGAGCATTTTACCTGGTCCTGGAATCTATCTTTTTTATTTTTTTATCAGTTTTTTTTATTTATTACAGCATCTCATAGCACAGTGAGAACACCGGCCAATACAAAGAGAGAGGGTGTTAGCCAACCACGGCAAGGCAGGGAGAAGGGGAGGAGAAGAAAAAGGAACCGGCATGGATAAGCAGTGATTGCAACCAAATCAGAAACACAAAATCAAAATCAAGGCGCGACAAGGCTCTTAAAAAGGCGGAGGGAAGAAAGGTCCTTAGCTTCTTGGGGAAGTGCCAGCCACGCAGAGTACGCAATAAAAAAGGGAGAGTGAAGTAGAAAGGAGGACTTAGGTTTCGGAAGGGAAAGGGAGTTTCTCGTGCTACGGGAAGAGAACCAGTTGAAACAGTGGAGGTGAGGTGGACACAGATTGAGTTTGAGAGAATGGATAAGGGTGACAAGATGTGAATTACGTCTCTTAGACAAAGGGGAAGTGTCAGCAAGGGCATAAAGGGTGGAAGATGGAAGCATGCGGGGTTTTCGGAGGAGGATTTTGAGGACTTTTATGTGTTGAATCTCGAGCTTGGCAGCACGGGTTGTGGAAATTCCAGCCCAAGCAGTATCTGCATAATCAAAAATGGGGCGTAAGTAAGCTGAGTAAAAGAGGAGTTTACAAGAGATTGGGAGATGGTAACAGTGAGAAGAGAGAATTCCTAAAGATGAACTTGATCGTTTACATATTATGTAATCGATGTGGGGTTCCCATGAAAGATTAGAGTCAATGAAAATGCCAAGATGCTTATGGCTGGAGACTATGTCTATAGGCTGGGGGAAAGTGGGATGGAGGAGGGGCGGAACATCGGGCTGAGAAGGAAAGAGCATGATTTTAGTTTTAGACAGATTGGGCGATAACCGCCAAGACGACATCCAGAAAATAACTCTTTGAATCCCGTTAGCTAGGTTACTCATCAGGCCAGTGATGTTAGGAGATGCCCGTAGGAGCGTTGTGTCGTCTGCGAACAGTGATGTGCCCGGGGCAGCTGCGGGCAGATCATTGACGTATAAAATAAAAAGAAGGGGGCCGAGGATGGAACCCTGGGGAACTCCGGATAGTACTGTTGTGTCGGCCGAGGACGTCCCATGTACCGTGACGTACTGCGTTCGCCCAGTTAGGTAAGATGTCAGCCATAGCAGGGGATTGCCGTCTACAGTAAATGATCCACGAAGCTTGGCCAAAAGCCCCCGGTGCCAGACGGTATCGAAGGCCTTGGCAAGATCGAAAAAACAAATCCCGACTAGATCTCCAGCATCCCGATGTCGACACACTAATTGCACCAGGCGCGTCAGCTGGAGGGTGGTAGAATCGCCTCTGCGAAATCCGGACTGAGCTGAACTCAAACGTGACGAGACATGACAGTACAATTGGTCGTAGAAAACGCGCTCACAGAGTTTGGAAACACAGGACAGTAGAGATATCGAACGGTAGTTTGATGCTTCGTGGCGGGACCCTTTCTTGTAGATCGGTATAACATTAGCTGTTTTCCATGCAGAGGGAAAACGACCAGTGCGGAATGATAGGTTGAAAATCAGACATAATGGGTATGCTATTGAGGGCGCAAGGGACTTTAATACCAGATTAGTGATGCCGTCTGGGCCCGGAGCCTTGTCAGACGGGAGCTTTCGAATGTAACGTCGAATGGCAGCAGTCGTAGTAAAGACAGATGTGAGACGGTCAACCTCACCCGACTCCTCGGCAATGGGGGGAATGGGTAGAGAAGGGTCATCAGGCACGGCCACTGAGGCGAACTGAGAGTTCAATGCAGTGGCTTTAGCTGAAGAGGTAGTAGCCTGCTGCGTAGAACTAATGGTGAGTGTCGGGATGTCACGAGATACTTTATGATTTTTTAATTTGTTCACGAACTGAAACAGTGATGGGCGGTTTTTGTCCTGCAGCGTAGCTTGTACGGACCGAATGTATCCCCGGTATTTCGATCGAGTCAGACTCTTCACAAAGTTCCGTTGAGATCGATATACATGCATGTTAAGCTGGGTTGGGTATTTCTTACACACACTGTAGAAATCGTGCTTTGCCTTAATGGCGGCACGGAGGGGGGGGCATCAACCCAAGGTGGCTGACCTAAACGTCGGCATGAGGGGGAGAGTGGACGCCGGGAGAAGTACCCGAGGTGCTTCTCCATGGCCCTGCTAAGAATAGAGTGGAAAGACGAAAGAGCGTCATCCACGTGCGAGCTGCGAAGGTGACATTTCCAGTGGACATCAGCAAGTTCAGCATTCAGGTCATCCCATACGCAACATGGCACCAACTTGAAATTGTAACCTGGGGGTGTAGGGGTAGATGTTGGGAGGAAGTGATGGTGTAGGGTTGGATTTTTGGACGTGGCAGGGAGACGGACTCGACAGATGAGCTGCACGTGGTCAGAGCTACCCAGTGGAGCGGCTGAATCAACGGAGAGGAACTGTTGGGGTGAATTTGTGACGATGAGGTCCAAGCAAGATGACCGGCCACTTGGGCTCCAGTGCGTAGGGAAGTTGACCAGTTGCTCTAATCCGAAGCACCTGAAGGCAGTTTCAAGGCACTGACCCACCGGGGTTGTCCGATCACCAGCCAACCAGCTCGAATTATGGGCATTGAAGTCACCGGTGAGGAGTAGTGTGGATTCAGATAGATTAATTGACAGAAGGCAGTCTTCCAGACCATCAGAATAGGCCTGGGTATCCGCCAGGGTACCACCAGGAGGTCGGTAGGTGGCGCAGACTATGAGTGGACGTTGGGGTGAGTTGGCTGTGCGAAGCTCAAGCCAGATGGCCTCCACGCCCGGTTGCTGAAGATTCGCCAGAGGCTTCACCGATGTAAAGGAGCCATCTTTCACCAGTATGGCTACCCCACCATAACCTCTGGTAGGATTGGCTGATTGAATATCACAGGTGGGACGATCCCGTCGATGAACTGTGTAGCCTGCCAATGAGAAGAGGTTGGCAGGGGACAACCATGTTTCACACAAACATATAACCTCCGGAGAGTAGCTGGTGCACATAACAGTGAGTTCCGCTACTTTGTTGACCACTGAGCGGCAGTTGAGGGAAAGGATGGTAAGGGCAGTATGGATGGGAGGATAAAAGGGACGGGCCAGTGGATTCAGTGTTCCAGTAGTGTTGGGGAAGACAAGGTTACTTATAACATCATGCTGCATGGGTTCCACAGTGGGGCAAAAAGGTGGTGGCTGAGAGAGAGTGGGTGAAGTCATAGTTAGTTGTAGGAGGTAGCAATGCGGTCAGATGCGAATCGCCATTCTCGTACACGCAGGGTTTCTGGCCAAAAGTCGGCAGACATAGATCGTTCAAAGTCGGATTCCGGGAGAACCACGTGGGCAAAAGCCAGTCCGAAGTACTTCGTTTCCGAAACTGAGCATTTTATTACGGAGACTCCCCTGTTGCTACACCACTTCTCAATGCTCTCCGCAGAACATCCAGGGTGGACGTTTCCCACATAAAGGGCTTTGCATTTTGTTCTGGATGCCGCTCGTAGGGTTGCTGATTGTTTTGGTGGGCGCTGATAGTAGGATGTGACGGCAGTCTTAGATCCGGAGGAGTGTGCTGTGGATCGTGTCGTTGACGTGGGTACTGTGACATGTGACGTGACCCGAGTGCCTGGGTGACTTTGATATCTCGTAGTGCGACTCGTACTGGGGCATCCCCGTACGTTGTCCCGATCACGTACCTGTGGCCATGGTGACGACTGTACTGCCGCACTGTACGTCCCGACGCTGTCAGCAGCAGGCGGTGGAACTTCAACCTCTAGTAAGGGGACTCCCTTCTCCTCTGCAGCCTTTATCTGCCGCCCCCGGTCGTCTCTCAGCGCTGCCAACTCGTCACTGATGCTAGCGACAATCCGCATCATCTCATCCAAACGCTCAACGACCCCAGCAGCTGATGAGTGTAACACACCCACACCAGCCTCGCGAAGTTTCCCAACCACCTCCGCGCGAGCCATACTGTCCAGGCCATCAATGCTATGCCGCCGAGCTAAACCTCGCAGTTCCTCGAAAGTGAGAATGGCCAAGTCTACGACGTCACCCAGGCTCATCCTGCACCAGATTACCGCAGACACGGCCGCAGCAAGTCTCGAAAATAGCGTCGTAAAGACAAGCCAGCAGTGTCAACAGAGGCGCGAGCACTCCACTCCAGCGCGTGATCCAGCGCCAGCCCTAGCGCTAAGGATTAGACCAGACCTGGACCAGGACTTCATCCAATGGCAGGACACTGCCAACTCAGCCAACCTGAAGATACAACAGCAGCCCCAGCCAGCTCCAGACCAAACAGCAACCGAGCAACTCAGCAGCCAAGCAAGCTTCTTCAAGCTTCTTCCTCCAACCAGAGCATCCAAAAGTCCAACCAGCACCTAGATCAACTTCACACATAAGGGCATGTACGATTGGTAGGATCCGGATCCAGATCAACCAGATCCACTGAATTCGAACCCTTTCGGTTGGTCGAATCCAGACTCGAATCCTTTGGATTTGGATCCGATCAACCCACCTCGGGGAGCAGGGTTGACCGGATCCACCGGGTTCTTTTTTGCCAAAATCGTACTCTGTACGTGATACGTGTACAAATTGTTGGAATACAGGCGATGATGCGGAATTCGTTCCTTTCTCTCATGGAAACCCTAAAAAATCACTAAAATCCCAGATTCGATCAAGGGCAGCGTTTGATTGGGCCTAGCGCCTTGGTGAATCCAAAGGATCCACTCAATCAATCTGGATCCGGATCCAACCAATCGAACATGCCCTCCCTACATGTATGATGTCCCTAACCCGGTGTTGTAACGGAATACTTGTCAAGTAACTTAGTTGCGCATGTAATTGCAGGGTCAGTTGAGAGGTAGCGGTTAGCCCATGTAGCATGATTGCTGTCTCATGGGTCTCGCGGTACCCACATGAACTACAGTACATGACTATTACAGCAATACTATTAGCGAACATGATATCTAGCAGTTCTCACTTCAGCTGATAATCGTTTCACAGAACGGAAACATTCGACCCGAAGCACTCTGGGATTGAATTATTTGGAGACAAGCTCTACGCCTACGGAGTACGAGAACAGCCTACTGTATGCAGCAGAGATTGAGTGACTGGCCTTACCGCGAAGCCAGGCGTTGTCGCCCACACTTGTCCATTGCTCAGACCAAGAATGGCCGCTTTCGTCACGCACTTAGTTCCCAGCAAGCTCTGATCTACATACTGTTGCCAGCTCATTATTGCCCTCAAATGATTCTTCGTTCACCGAGGCAAATCTACGAATCTACGAAGTGCAACAGAGCGAGTGGTAAAAACGGACACTTGCTCCGCTGCTAGTTGCTAGTTGCCGTTCCGTCGCAGTCCACGCGGCGGTTACTCCAATCAACTAATACTTACTACTTCCAGCTGGCAGTGATACCAAACTCAGGCGGTGCACGGTTTGTTCGTTCCACAAACACTAAACACTTTATAACAGTGCCGCTGACAACCTCATAATCTGAAGTCGTTCGTTTTGTCCAGTTTTTTTTAAAAATAGGGTCTGCTGCCATCCATGTGGCTGTAAAGTGTAATGTCGTGCTGTCCAGCTTGGCCATGGCATGCCGCATAGGCCATGTCCTGTCGCGTTCGATGCGGAAAGATGGCGCGTATTTCAGATTTTCAGCCATCCGTACTTTAGCTCTACACCTCGGATGGATCATGACCATGCTGACCACGGATCGCCCAGATGTCACCAGCTACATGACTTACTAAATCTACTGATACTGTCAAGTCAGCTGTATATGGATATCAGTCCTTATTCAGTAGATGGAGGCAACTCAAGATCGGGGCCGGGGACGAAGCTCAGACGGAGACAATGCCATGGTAGACTATGACTGACTATGTGCATTAACATGTGTGTTTATAATGGCTTGTCCGAGTTGTCGTGCTGAGAGATCGAGACGATAGTGAGATGTGGAACAATCATAATGTTTTACGCCACACTGCACAACCGCGTCGTTGTGACATAGTCATTATCATTGTGCAAGGCTTTGTAGATACGATCCTAGTGTGATCAGGTGATGCAGTGCCTAGTGGCTACTCTGTGCTCACTGATCCATACACATGAGACAAGTGCTTGGCCTACGGTACGGGTAAACTGATGATGCTTACCACTAACTGCACTGAGCTGTATGTAGCGCCTTGCAGCTTATGCTAGGATTTTGGCAGGTGGCACCAGACAGAACGCACGCGCAACGGACGGATACGCCGGGATACTAGTAGTCACCGCGCGGCCTCAGATCCGTGCGTCCGTACATCTGACGAGACCAGCATGCACTTCAGCGATCATCAGGTCCAGGATCAGGGTACAGGGACCTGGGACACTGCGTGCACTGGCTCACTCCTAATCCTATGCGCAAAGGATTATCATGAATACTAGCACCCGTATATCTGCACCTCTGAAGCCATGGCGGTCGTGTGTACTACATGTAGTAGTATTCGATTATAAAGCCAATCTGAGTTATGAAAACCTTTGAAGTATCACCAGGGATACAAACTTACAGAGACGCGCTGGAAACAAAGCGTCTCTGTAAGTTTGTATCCCTGGTGATGGTTTGGCCTGGAGAGCAGTATATAAGTGGTGCTTTTCAGGCACAATCTTCCTCAGCCTACTCAAGCTCAACTGATGAGGGGTGAATTCCCCGAAACACCGTGTATTGAGCAGGGAGTGGTGCTTTCTTGCAGGTTTGCCGAGTGGAAGGTGCGACGTGCTCCTCGTGTGCTCCGGATGGCAATCGTGAGTCAGTCAAGTGTCAAGTTCGGCAAGAAGCGTGTGTTCCTAGTTGGAACAATCAACTTCATGACTATTACCGCCGAAGTCGCAACTTCTAAGTTCTTTGAAGGATGTTTGTAGAATGAAGCAGTAAGGTCACAGCGCCTTTCTTCTATTCTAATACCCCCCCCCCCCCCCTCCCCAGCCGGAAGTAACTACGGAAGTACCAGACTGGCATTGACATTCGCACAGATGGATGTCGGCATCTGGGAGCCGCGCTTGGCTCAGCAGAATAGGCTCACCTGCCCACCCCTAAAGGCTCACGGTTTCACCCTCACCAAGGCCGCTGAGTTCCGTGATGCCGTGCACCTTCGCTATGGCTGGCATCCCGAAGGCCTACCACCGCCATGTTCTTGTACTGCAGACAGCAGTTCACAGTCAGCCATGCCCTCTCCTCAGGTAGGGACCGGCGGATTCTGCTCGAAAAGCAGTGAAATTGGCAAAACCATACAAACCTTATGCAGGCAGGCACAGTGGGTTGGTCTAAGAACGAGAGGTACCAGGTTCAAGTCCTGCTTGGGATCGAGCCGTAGGCACTGGCGGATTATGCTCGCGAAATCATGGAATTATGCTTTCATGGATTCTCGCATTATGCTCGCGAAATCCTCATATTATGCTTTGGCACGCAGGGATACATATACTCACTTTGTTGTACTTATGGAGCCTCAAAGTTCGGAAAATTGTGCCTTTTCGTACTTGCAAGTGGCCATTAGTACAACAAAATACATGAATATCCCCATACCAAGATGACCATGCATGCTAGAGATCAACATAGAAAGAGAAAACATGACTCCTTCTATTCATTAGTTGATTTCTTTTGTAAAAAGATTTTTTCATTGCCAAATTAGTTTGAGTTACCTTTTAAAATTATCATGTTCAACTGTCTTCGTAATCGTCATACTCGTCCAACCGATGTCACCCTCACCCTGCGACAAATCAGCTCATCTCTCCCGTAGCTCCACCTCTCCTTCCACCATGACCGAACATCAACTATACCTCTTTTTTTTTAAATTTATATGAGAACAATAACCATAGCTTGCACAGTCGATGGTCTCGATCCAGCGCGTTTCTCTGCACACCTTTTCGGAAAAGTTTCGAAGTAGTTCGTGAAAATGAAGAAAGTTGCGACTTCTTGCAAAACAACGGAAAGTTGCGAAAAAAGTGGCCAGCATCTTTGGAAAAGAGCTACTAGTATACTCCGAACCCTTTACCACGCGGACCACCAGCACTGATCAGTTGCATTGTGCACAATTGTGTAGCTTACATACTGGAATTGTGGTACAACCATGTAGTTATGCTCCTACCTCCGAAAGGATGCCAAATTATGCTCCGAATTTTCAACCTCCAAATTATGCCAATAATTATTTTGGATGGCGGTTTGAACTACCGTCAGCTCCTGCTTTTTGGCAGGAGTAGCTGTTCCCTAGGACAATTTGGAGCCACGCATACTGGCAGTGATTAGATGAGAGGTCATAATGAAGCAGTTGAGTCAATATTCCAGAAGCGTCGTCGTACGCCGTCATGTAGAGTTGCGACTTTCAACGTCCGTTCACTAAAATCAAAAATCAAAAAACAAACTCTCGCCGAAGATTTCGAGGCCTACAAGCTCGACATCCTTGGGATTACGGAGACCTGGATAGCCGACAATGGAGTTGATACCCTCGGCGATGGCCACAAGCTGTATAGGTCCGGAGGTCAATCGTCTCGCGCTGGCGTTGCCATCCTCGTCAACAAGAAATTTTCAAATAATGTTCTGTCGTATCAGTTCCACTCTGACCGAGTTGTATCTGTACGACTGGTACTCAGCCCGCGACCTGACAGTCGAGCTGTCACGGTCGTGTGCTGCTATGCCCCAACTCTTCAACGATCCACCATCAACCCTCAGGAAGCTGACAACTTCTACGAACTTCTCAACAATGTTGTATTGAAAACGAAGAACCGTGACGAATTATGGATATTAGGAGATTTGAATGCTAAAGTTGGGAGTTCGAGGCCGGGATCTGTCAGCCCTGTTGGATGCTACTCTAAACACACTATATCAAACTCAAATGGATGCAGACTTGTAGAATTTTGCGAGGACAACCGGCTGGTGCTAACCAACACACTGTTCAAGCACAGGATGCAACATCGCTCAACATGGTTTTCTGATGGTTTAGTGCATGCGGATGGAAAGCCTGTGCGGAATATGATAGATTACGTGATAGTAAAACGTTCCACCATGGCCGCGGTTCTAGATGCAAGATCGTTTGGAGGCTTCACCACGCGCTCTGATCATCACCCTGTTATTGCAGTTCTTGGCATCGCACTTTCTAAAGTCCATCCGACCGTCAAACAACAAGACCCATGTTTCAATCGCTATAACCGTCCAACCGCTGAATCGTCGAAACTGTTCTGCGACCGTCTCAAGGAGAAGTTACCTTCTCTGCTTCCACTCTCCGCAAACATCGACAATGCCACCGTGGATAAGGCATGGCGTGGATTCGTCTGGGCTACGCATGATGCAGCGCAGGAAGCATTCGGGAAAGTGCCCACTGGTTCTGCTCCGAAAGCAAGCACGAACCCTCGCGTTGCATCCTTATCCACTGAACAGAAGAATCTGCACTGCCGCATAAACGCTGAACCTGATCCAGAGCAACGTAAAGCTTTAAAGATTGAAAGATCTGCAAAACTCCACGAGATTCGAAGGATACTACAGAAGGAGGGCGAGCAATATTGGCAACGTAAGGCTGTTGAAGTAGATGCTTTACGCCCTGACCCACGGTCCTACTTCAACGCCATCAACAACTTACGCCAACTACGCTCTGGGAAGAAGGCTGCGCCTGTGCGTCTTGCTGACGCAGACGGCAGAATCATGGCAGACATCTCATGGAATCTTAATGCCTTTAATGAATATTATGAATCGGTATTTTACACTGATGGCCAGCCACTCGACCTCAGGCAGCAATCGAATGAGGAAGATCCATTCACAATCGAAGAAGTACGGTCTGCAATTATCAAGCAGAAGTCTGGTGGTGCTGTCGGTCCTGATGGTATCAGTGCTGATGCTTTGAAGTCAGCTAAAAACCTTTTCGCACCCTGGCTGACGAATTTCTTCAACGCTGTTCAAGCTACAGAGTACTGTCCTGACGACATGCGCTGCGGCCTCATCGTTCCCATCTACAAAGCCGGCAAGCCTCTAGGACATCCAAAAAGCTACCGCCCCGTTATGCTCCTTTCCGTCGTCCGTAAGATCTTGACGTCAATACTCACTCGACGACACACACTCCATGTGCAGTCATATGTGGCAGAGAGCCAAGCTGGTTTCCGCCCTGGCAGATCGACCACGGATGGTGTCTTTTACGCCAGGACGATGTGTGAGCGCGCACTACTTGGCGACTGGTCATATTCATCGGCACTATTGGACTTCAGCGGTGCGTTTGACACTGTCATTCGTCAGGTTGCTCTGGAGAGGTTAGCCACTGCTGGCGCACCAACGTCCACCACTGCAGTCCTAGTATCAAACACAACAGCCCGCACGAAGCTTGGTAAACAACTAAGCAAACCATTTCCAACAAACATCGGCGTCGTCCAGGGTGACCCAATGTCACCAATAATGTTTATAACTTACGCCGAAGGTTCCATGCGTAGGATCCGAGAGCAAGCTCTACCCGCGTCAGACCTACCAGCAACTTTCACACAATACGCAGACGACACCACTGCCCATCAGAACGAGCGATCATCTGTGGAAGAAACCGTCCGTGTGTGTGAACCCGTTTTCTCGGATGACAATCTGAAGCTGAACGTGGCAAAAACTCAATATTTCACTGTGACCAAGGAAGATGATTCCTGGAAATCGGTGAAGCTGCTGGGGAGTATGCTAGGCACAGCAGAAGACATAGCAGCCAGAGTGTCTGCTGCAAATCGGGCATTTGCAGGCATTCCATGGAAACGCCACAACCTGAATTCCAGGCTGTGTATGTTTTCCTGCCTGATATTGCCTGTCTTGCTGTATAATTGTGCGCTTTGGACCTTATCGCAAACATTAACCGACGTCGTCAATGTATGGCACCGGAAGAAACTACGTACCATCATTGGTATCACGTACCCACAACGAATCTCGAACACAGCGCTGTATGCCAGAACCGAGCAGACCCCACTATCCCAAGTCTGCAGGCAACGGAGACTGCTGTGGTTCGGCCATGTAGTGAGGGAAGGCGAAGAATCGTCCTCTTTCCAAGCCCTCCTAATGTCGATCAACACAACAGACATACGACGACCCCGAGGACGGCCACGTCTGAGATGGATCGACGTTGTCAAGAAAGACTTACAATGCATTAATCTGTCGCTTCTGGATGCTGTGCAATCTGCTTCTGATAGAGCTGCTTGGCTCGAAATTGTTAACAGATGCGTTGACCTCATGCAATGAGTGAAATGCGAACTGTCATTATTATTATTATTATTATTATGCCGGCATAATCCGCCGGTGCCTAGATCGAGGCCTTTGGCCTCTGGTTGGTGGATCTGATCTATCCTCGAGCCTCCCCCACCGTTTAGGAGCCGCATCTGACGCCTGATCATGGGGTGGTGGCGTCCCACGGAAGCGGAAAGGTGGTTCTTGACCAGGGAGTTGTACGACTCCTTGTTCTTGACCTGCCCGGTACGCGAACCCCGTCGAATTTATTTATTTATTTTATACAAACCTTATGGCGGGCAATTCCTCGGATTCTGCTCCATTTCTTTATCCACATACCAAACATGCATGAAACTTACCAGAAAAAGTACCGAATAGTCCTTATGCACATTGTACAGATGTACGAAGTTCTGTACTATGGCCGTAGGTGTGTACATACCCGGTTGGGTGTTCATTGTGTGCTATACATGCGCGTTTGACCCATTTAGCCTCACAATTCATGGCAAACGATCACTTTTCAAGCCTTCTTCACTTTGGGATTGAACTAACGACTAGCTAGATCTCTGCCGGAAAAAGATTTCGTATGAAATGCCTTCATGGCCCATTTCATAGTGGAAATAGCAGTAAACACAATAGGGTCCTGCACATTCAACACCCAACCGGGTCTACGGGATTCTACAAGATTATACGGGATTTCGTGCATCTGTACAATGTGCATAAGGCCTATTCTGCCAATTTTTCTGCCGGCAGAATCCGCCGGACCATACTCTCCTGCCCGTTACTGCGTTGCCCCCCCCCCCCCCCCCCCCCCCGTTACAACGAGATACGTGACCGAATCAGACGTAATAATAGCAGCTCGCCTTGCAAAGCGCGTTGGCCACCACTGACCAGGTGGCTATTGTAGTAGATTGAGCCACATCTACACGACTACAGCCACTTTCAAAGTAACGTTTGCTGGGGAGCACCTCCGCTACCCCACGGCTGTGGATGACGATCACTTGTGAAAACTAGAAACGCCCGATACGCAGAAGGGAATGCAGGCTTTCAAGGAAGGCGCCTACAAGTCTCTCCGCAGTCGAGACTAGACTGGCACTCAGCCTAAGATTACCGGGTCTGCATGTAGTCTGCAGTTACTTCACTGTTCACATGCTGACGGGCTAGGCCCGCATACACCATGTATAGTTTCGATAGTGAGGAAAATGTTATCAACTCCAAAGCACGAAAAAGGCCAAAAACTAAACCAAGAACATAATTATGCAATAAGGCCACACTGAAGAAGGTCTGTGCATGTGGTTCGACTCACCCGACCGACCGACATTTTTCAGCCCGACCGTAACTTTTTTCGGCGGGCTGTCGTGTGACTGACGTAGATCTACGTGGACTGAACACGTCCACGTACGTCTACGTGCTGTGCAGCGTGAGTCTGCGGACGCAGGCGGCTCCTTTTGGACTTGACTTGTAGTTGTACTGCAGTGCAGTGCAGTGAGTGGTACGACTGCTGCCTTGTGCTGGTACATGTAGTACTCGTAGAGTCTACTCGATACGACCACCGGCAGACTGGCGAGACTTATTTTGAAGTGACCGTCCGGTTGAGAGTGATTGCCTCGTTCCAGATTAAGGACGGCCTTCTGTTTTGGGATGAAGGACAGACGAGATTGTACTTTCCTCGTGTATTGGGAACGATATTTCACCTGTACCGGTAAGTTGCTGCTCCATGTGTGCAAGCACAGGAAGCGTCGATGGAAAAAAGCCCATGTATTCGTGCACGCCGACACCAAACTAGCAATACATGTACCGGTACATTGTACAATTTGTACTTCGAAGTAGTTCCCGAACTTACTTTCAACTCGCATCGTTCTTCATTTGCTTGATGATTTGGACAGTCAGAGTCACCGCTTGAAGTTATTCTCTTCTCGTTCCAGAGCTACCCAATGTTTCAAAGTATTAGCCAGTGATCCCTTTATACAACATGTATGGCATAACACTGCGTAATCATTGAATGCCGATGTACTGGGTGTCTAAAGGCAGTACAGTGTATTTACATGTACTAAAAAATATATTTTAAAAAAAAAAATCCGCCCGCCCGCCCGTAAAAAAAATGTCCATGTTAGTCGAACCACACACCTTCTTTAGTTTGGCCTAACATGTTATTTATAAAGACAGGACAAGTGAATAATTAGTCAGTCCATTGTTCATGATGATCTCCGCCGGTTACGTCGGCCTAAGATGCCCTCTGAACCTTCCCTGAACACCCTCTCCGCTTGCACCCTGGCCTGGCTCTCCCTTTTTACTCTATTACGTGTATAATCTCTCCATTTTTCACCCTCTACACAATGTAGAGGGGACGGTTCTACCGGAACGGTTTGACAGCAAAATGGTGTAGACCCAAATGACGACAGCTGGCAGCTGGTCGCTGCAGCCCCACCAAGACGCCGGAGAGCAGTAGTGTTTGTTGGCAACCTTAGCAGCACCTGCACAATGGAGGGTCTCACGGAGTTTGTGCACCGCCGGTCTCTAGCAGCCACAGGGAACATCATAGATGTCCACTCATGCAATGTACACACGGCAGCTAGCGGCAAAGTATCCGCCAGGGTCACCATCGATGCAGCTTGCCTGGCCACTGTGACCTCTGCCAACTTCTGGCCTCGGCCTCTCTACTGCAGGACATGGAAATTCAATCCACCCAAGAAGAGCAGCGGCAACGACAAGGGCATGAATAATTTTTTTTTATTTTTTACAAAGACCACTTAATGCCAAACATGAGATGCAGCTAGGGGAAGCACGCACAACCTGAATCGTGGCAGTGGTGGTGAGGTTTAGGGAGCTCCGCCGACCTAGGGTCTCGACTTCATAGCCACCTAGACGCACCAAGAGTGGGTGGGGAGGGAGAGAGAGAGAGAGAGAGAGAGAGAGAGAGAGAGAGAGAGAGAGAGAGAGAGAGAGAGAGAGAGAGAGAGAGAGGGAGAGAGAGGTTGCGAAATTGTGTGAAATGATCCTTCCCTGAACCATGGCATGATGTATGTAATCGAGCATGCTCCGGAGGGCAAGATCCAGCCATCATGATGGACAGGGCATGCTTGATTTGATTTCTTACAACATAGTCGGAAAGGTCGGAAAGGTCAAAGGCTGAAAGGTCGAATTCTTCCCATAATGACGTCAAACGGTCCTGATGGCCTGATTATGCCCGCGGCGGGAAGGCCGCCTATTGCAGCATTGACCATGGCCTGGGTAACGGCCACGCGTCGTGTAAGACAACGTTATTGTGATTTCAATTATTCCTCACTGGTGGTCATTGCCATGACTGCCATGACTGTACCTTCAAAACAATGTGATCACACCTGTCACAGGTGGTATGGACACCCCAAGAACTCTTGGCCGTATGCACACACTACATCATGTGTACAATAGCTGGTCATACATGTAGATAGCAGCAAGCTTGATTTTTCAACCTACCGGTATTGACGTAAATACAGTACAGGGAATGTGGATCTGCTACTGTGAGGTCGACCGGTCCATGATGTTGCCCACTTTCTCTGGCCCCAAGGGGTGGTCGTTAGAGACAGGGTTTACTGCACATGTACACAGATATCCACAGGTAAACTATCTCTGCCTTGTCTGTCCAATCTTTGCTTTTTCTCAATGTGCTTTTTGTTGCTTTGTTGCAACCTTGCAGCGGCGTCAGAGTATCCAGAAGAAGAAGAACTTCGATGTCGATTCAGTGAGTGCCAGGAGAGGAACACTTGGCATCAGATCTCATTAGAAGAGAAAGCGATACAAGTACTGATGAATGAATGATCACTTAAACATATAATTATGGATTCTGGTTCCTGCTCTAAGTTGAAGATAACAACTATAGTGATCCGAATCTGATGATGAATCTTATGACGAGGGGGGGGGGGGAGCGGCAGAGGGGGGGGGGGCAAATCTATTGTTACTGCTAGTTGCGCTCTGAAGTGCTTTCTCCTGTCCATAGATAATCCTCCGTTGTGCACATTGTGCGTGTGTATGCAGGATGGTGGCATCAAGAAGTTCTTCTTCCCACTCGTCAGTGTGACATTCTGCTCATGTAATCCAAAGAACAATAGGTATGGCTTGGTGATTCTTGCTTGGCTCAGAATGTGTTTGTGCTATCTATACTGGGGCCTGTCTTGGTCACATGATTCTGTACTTTGCCTTTGCTTAAAGGTGCATGTACTAAATTCAATGATACACGGTGAGTCTTGCCGGAAACAAATCGTGGGAAGCATTGCACTTGTAAGTTAGAGCCAGCTACATAAGCATTGCTATGGACGTTAATAACAGGAACTGGCTGTTGGACTTTGTACAGTAATCAGATGGCCCATTGGCGTGTGTTTGTTCTGAAGCAGTTGTTAAACAATATGAGACATCTATGGTGGAACATACTGTGACAGTGCATGCAGGAGGGGCAGTATCTCTGTTAGGTGATACTGCATTTAAAATTTATTGTGACCGTGGGAAAGTGCCCGGGTATGGCCGGGGTGAATACGCCGTGCATGCATGCAGACTACTGTTGTCTGACGCGTGCGGCAATTTTTGTATACATGTATAATGTGTGTCCTTGTATGCACGCGTGTATGTTCATCTTCTTGTCAGGCTCTGGGCATTCGTCAGCCGCCGTAAGGACAAGGTCTTTTCCTGCCAGGTGTTCGCTGCGTCACAATCAACACAGCCACTCACTGTTGCAATGGGGTAAGTTTTGCAGTTATGAAGCTATGAGCATTTTGCTCTTGTAAACTTCCCGGCGTTCTCTAGCACGGGCTTCATTGAGCAGTCTTGCCTTAGCGCAAACATTTTGCCATTAGCCTTGTGCAGGCGCATACCCTTACAGACATTTGTACACGCTGGTATCATTCACAATTCTTTACATGAAACTGCTTTTGTCGTACCAAGAGTCTTAGACGAGTGTTGTTGTAAAGAGATGCGATCTAGTTCTCTGGACTGTGCAAAGAGCCCAAATATGGCAATTGTTTGTCCACAGATGAGTGTACACTGTGTGGGTGGCGGGGTGTCCCGTATCGGCATGGTAACGATGTTGAACAGCCTATGACCTTCACGTTTGATGTTGTTGATTTTCCCGTGTTGTGCAGACGCGCATTCAAGCAACTCCATACCGACTTTGTGCAACATGCCACCCAGGAAGCACGCAGCAAGTAGACAGCTGGCACTGGCAAACCAATGCAGTACACAGCGTGCTCTGTGTGTCTCGTGAATCTATATGTTGGACTCAGTAGAGCGTCCAGCCCCTATATGATGTCCAACCCCTATATAGAGTCCATTGGTCCAAAATCCACTGTACAGAGTCCAAACTTGGAATCAACTGTGAGCTCAAAGTTTAGATGGACATCACTCCCTGTATAGAGTCCAGCCAATTGGCTTCACCCCTATATAGAGTCCATTGGTCCAAAATCAACTGTACGGAGTCCAAACTTTGAAATCAACTATAAAGATTAAAGAGTCTTATGTGGACAACACTCCCTGTATAAAGTCCAGCCAATTAGGCATCCCCTATCGAGTTCGAAATTAGACATAGGATCTGCTGTAAGCAGTGAATATTAACCAGAAAACGGCGTCTCCCTTTAATCCTTTACATCATTCACTTCTCAAGGTAAAAAATATGTATTGAGGCGCCACTGCAGCCACTTCATTACATGAAAAAGCCTACAAACACCAGCCTCAAATCAAGTGGTCTCTTCGCAGACGCTGCAAATTACAATATCTCAATCATGTAGTGTTGCCAAATAATTGTGCACGCACACACACACACATGCACACACCCACACAACGCCAAGAAAATACCTAGAAAATAAACAAGAATCGAAAGAGAATAATGGAGAGCCCAGGATTAATTATTTGTTTTCAAATTATTGAGCGCGCACGCGCGCGCGCACACACACACACACACACACACACACACAAACTTATACAACGCCAAGAAAACACTAAGAAAAGAGTAGAGACACAATGCACACGCAACTCCAACAGCCATGCAAACGTCCACCCATTTACAAGTAAAGTCAAGAGGGATAACAAATAATTATACGAAACTAATGCATACAGGGACGGGTACACGCACGTTTACATACATGTAGTAGTGTAAGAGAGTAACATAGTGCAGTAGTCAGCATAATACTAGCACATGCTGAGAGTGCGATAGCAAGCTTCACCATTGCTCATGGCCATGCAAATGTTCAGCAGCACTCAGTTCCGCAAGCTTCTGAAGATCAGCACACCTGCAACAAATAGATAGCACAAGGATACGCTTATTACCGTAATGATGCATGGGAGCACACAACTACCAAGTTCTCAACGAATGTGATGCTCAATGAAAATCAATCCACTCAAAGACCTGTGAACAGGTGACGGTGGGGACAATAATCTATTAGTAATACGAGGAATAAGATGGTTTGTGCACACTCAAGACGCACAGACACATCACCATACATGTAGTGTACACAGTGTTTCACTTCACTGCAACTAAATTGAAATGAGATGATTTGAACAATCTGTACAGCGTTGCCGTCAGTCAGTCTTCCCCAAGATGGAAATACAATGATTTGTTGTCACGAGGCAGTTTCACTGACACAATGTCATGTTCGTGACATCAAAACGGTTACTTCAGGGAATACGAGTATTAGCTTGAGAAGCTTTTTCTTGTCATTGGCATACAAGCAATCCTCCTACTACTACTAGTACACTGGCACTGCGTTTGTGGATCCCATTGTATTTTGACATCACACTAGAGGAAGAGTGTCGTGGAGTTTCACATAATTATCACAGGGATAAAAATACATTTCTCATGAAATAATTATAATAATTGATGATAGCTAGACGATCGTATACGATTGATGCAAAGTCCTTGCAGTCCTTGAGGACTATTACGAAGAGGTTGATTACTTTTAGGGCATTCATTCAAGCAACATCAAACAAACGCGATACGCTCCTTGAAAATGGAAAAAAATTCAAGCATAACGACAGAACAGCAGACCAATCGAAACGAGTAAAAGCATCCTTACCTCAGTCATCGTCCTGCCATGTAGTTGGACAGCCTTTTGACACGGTGGGACAGGCAGCTCTTGTCCAGTCAAACAGGGGTATCCTTGTGGCGTCGAACGAAAGAGAGTGTCAGTGTACTATCTGACTCGTCAGATTGGAACTGTGCTGAACTTTTCTCTTTCTCCGGTTTCTGCTTTCATCCCTCGCTCTGATGAAACCGTTCAAACGTCTTACTGGCAGCAATGGCCAGCCAAACAGGGGATCCTTGTGGCGTCGAACGAAAGAGAGTGTCAGTGTACCTGACTCGTCAGATTTAAACTGTGCAGTGAACTTTTCTCGTTCTGCAATTTCTGCTTTCACCCCGCACACTGATGAGACGTCTTCAGAGAACCACAAGACGCTTTCCAGATTTGATTTTGAACGTCTCCTTATCCTCCTTGGTTACCTCGTGACAGATTACTGTCAGCAACTTCACAGCAGAACCGGCAGCCATGGCTGAAGCGAAGAAAGGAATGCGCTGCCACGAGGCAAGCAAAACTGAAAAAGTGTTTGTTCTTTTTCGGGCACAACACACAGGACGGCGTGACTGGATAAACTGGACTCCTGGACTGTGAATAGGGGACTGGTAGAAAAAGTGTACTCCTTATAGGGGATTGCGCGGCAGGTTGAAGCTGATCAAAACTGAGTGGACTCCTGGACTCTGTATAGTGGATTTTGGACCAATGGACTCTATATAGGGTGCTGGACATCATATAGTGCATGGACTCTATACTGAGTCCTACATATATAAAATGCTGAGTGTCTGCCCCACAAGTGCATGTAAATTATCCCTTGTTTCCTTCCTTCTTACAATACCTTCATGTTAGCCTGCTCCGGAATCGTGTTTACGTTTCCATGCGGTTTTTGTTTCAGCCTTTTTGCTCACTCTATCTTTAAGGCCTGCTTTGTCCAATAATACTAAGTCTAACTAGTGGCTTTCAATCATTTCCATCTCCACCTATTTAACATGAACAGATCTGTTGGTCTCGAATGATAACGTTAGTCTGCCAGTCATCATGACCATCATGCATGACGCACAGTGGATGCCTGTGTGTGTGTGTTTGTGCATGTGTGTGTGTGTGTGTATGTATGTGTGTGTGTGCGTGTGTATGTGTGTGTGTGTACGTGTGCGTGTGTGTGTGTGTACGTGTGTGTGTACGTGTATGTATGTGTGTGTGTGTGTGTGTGCATGTGTGTGTGCACGTACATGTGTGCACGTACATGTGTGCATGTGTGTGTGTGCACGTACATGTGTGCATGTGTGTGTGTGCACGTACATGTGTGCACGTGTGTGTGGGTGTGCTTGTACATGAAGAGGGCTATACATGGCTATTGTGGTCATTCAGAAAATTATAATAACTTGGCATACGTGGTGTCACGTAGTCATGTCCAGACATAGCCATCTGACCTCTGCACTGACTACACTTTCCCCACAATCTACACTAGTACTTTATCAGAGGAGCAGCTAGAGACGAGTGTGGGTGTGGTTAGAACAGAGGGCAAGCAGAAAAGGTCAAGCAATGAGGATGAGGTTACTGAGGAAGTACATCGCCGCGGCTTACTTTAACAATTGCGACGAGTGACATCATATACTTGCCCCACAGGGGAAAGCACCCCAGCTAGACTGCAGTGATGGAAGACCATTCGATTTCACGACGTGGAATAGCGAAATGACCCAAAACTATTTCAGGCATGGCAAGTTCCTGGCGTAACACAAATCTCAATTATTTCATTTTCCAAACAAACTGCAGCGTCCGCGCACATGCATTCATCGGTAAAGAAAAGAAGAGCCGGCATTTTTGCCCTTTTGAGGGCATGTGTCAACCTCCATCACAGAGATAAATTTCAGAATCGGAAACATCATTGCAAGAACTAAATGTAGTTTTGTAAAATATTCCTGGCCAGCAACATATCGTATACTCCAGCTGGTGATTATTAAAATTCTGGACACCTATAATAATGGTTCAAGTCACTGATGTGCAGGTCGGAGCATGGTCGCTTCTAGTAGTGTTGCTCTCGGAGATAATCACCTAGCTTCTCCACAACAGCATTGCACGATCCAGGCTGTATGCCATTCTCGTAGTAACCGACTATGAGTGCTGTCAGGGTCTTGCAGATGCACACGCCACCAGAGTTAGCGCCCTTGCGTCCGTACAGGGCCGATTCACCACTGCGTCTCAGGAAGACGAAGTGCATACCGGCCACAATTAATCCGTTGCTGTACAGATCCTCGGGATTCTGATAGGCGTTGCGCAACACCCCCACCTCTATCGCAGACACCTGCAATAAACAGCATATAGTGAGCCGTGGAGAACCGAGAATCATGAGAGGGGAGAGAGAGAGAGAGAGAGAGAGAGAGAGAGAGAGAGAGAGAGAGAGAGAGAGAGAGAGAGAGAGAGAGAGAGAGAGAGAGAGAGAGAGAGAGAGAGAGAGAGAGAGAGAGAGAGAAAGAAAGGGAGAGGGAGAAGAAGAGAGAGAATGGATTGTGATGCTAATGCCAACTAACGTTACGTGGAGGTTGCAAATGTGGAGGTTTTTATAGAACCGCTAATGATGGCTAGTTGGGAAAGGATATAGAATTTTAAAAAACCCTCTACTAGCAAGGTATCATGGGTCTTCATTCATGATTTACAAACTCATTGGTTAGTGTACCTTTTAAAAAAGGCGTAAACTCAACACCCCAAACTGGTTTAGCCTGGCATAGACCAAAATCCATGGCGGGAAGCAGTTTATGTGTGTGTGTGTGTGTGTGTGTGTGTGTGTGTGTGTGTGCGCGCGCGCGCCGCATGCATGCGCAAAGTATACACACCTATTGACTAATGGACTGCTTCTGGCTAGATTAGCTCTTGTGTAATCAATGGTGCTAGTGAAGCCTACATCAGGTCAACTCTGATCTAGCCACCCACACTACTAGCAAGTATTACTTTTCCCGGCTGGGGGCAGGGGTAAATGCAGTTGGATCCCAGGACGGATACTTTGATGCTGTCAATCCCTTTTCTGCACCGGCTTAGCCCTATGTTTGTACATCGTAGAGTGCGGTTGCATTTTTTGAGCTGTGAACATGCCGTTGATCGACTATTCATATCCAAACGATAGCTACAAGCAAGGATCGGTAACCCCAAAGCAGGCCTTTGGGAAGCCATGCTTTGATCTCTACGTTGAGGAGGACGACACAGACTCTCGGTCTGCTGGTGACTCCACTGGAGAGGCGAACGTGTGTTCTGCGGGCAGAACCACACACCCTACGGAATGCGGTCGAGATGCAGGCAGCAAGTCGCCGGTAAGTGACTTAGAGGTTATCTCGCCTCCCGAAGACTCCATATTAGATGTCAATGGCCTGATCGAAAGCATCAAGACCGAAATAGTTGGGACAGTCAAGGCTGAATTGGCCGCCCTTCACGAAGTTTTTTCAGGGATCTCCTCGGCAATCGTCAACATGCAAGGGGAACTCTCCATGATTAGAAAAGAGCAAGCTGACCTTGCACACACGCATACGCCTATTAGTACGGTGCAATCAGATTCCCGTATATCTGCGCTGGAGGACAAGTGTAAGGAACAGGAAGCGCGCCTCAAGTCAGTAGAGCATATGCAACACATGTACACAGAACCGACCCCACTCAAAAAGGCTGGCGATACCGTATCCAAGCCGGGTGCACGTGGGCTGCAAATGCAGCAAGCCAACCAAGGGCGCCTCAAGTCAGTAGAGCATGTACAACACACTGCACCGACCCCATTCCAAAAGGCGGGCGATACCGTATCCAAGCCGGGTGCACATGGGCTGCAAATGCAGCAAGCCAACCACATGGATACCACTACAAGTTGTAGCACTTGCAGATCCACGACCCAGCAGCGCGTATGGGCATCAGTGCTCAATAGCTCCAGTGACAACGGAGCACTTCGGCCCTCCTCCAAGCCATCGGTCACTGCGCAGCCACCTCTCCCACAGGAGCACCGCCAGCAAACTAACCAGCACCAACGACCCCAACAGCGACAACAACAACAACAACAACAACAACAACAACAACAACAACAACAACAACAACAACAACAACAACAACAACAACAACAACAACAACAACAACAGCGCCAGAAGCAGCAGCAGCAACAACAGCACCACCAACACCACCAACACCAGCAACACGACGAACAATGGACTACAGTTACCAGCCGCAAACTGAGAGGTTCTCTTGGCTCCCTGCGGAAAGTATACTTTGTTGGCAATATTGATGACAGTTGCGACGCAGACTCCATAACGTCCCACTGTGTCCAGAATGGCATCACACCCACAGCTTGCCGCACCTTTCCTTCTCGCAAGCATGTAGGCACAAAAGCTGCAAGGCTTACAGTCCGTGAAGACCAATGTGCAGCCATCGAGGCAGATGGGTTTTGGCCAGCGCCCATTCAGGTTCGGCCATGGGACTTCAGCGAGGCAAATAGGCCCACAGCCACCATCTAATCGACCGTGTTCCCACTCAATCCCCATGCACCAGTCTTCTTACCTCGCATCTATCGTGCCCAACCCTGCTCAACAGCAGCCACGACCTTGTTCCCACTCAACCCCCATGCACCAGTCTTCATACCTTGCACCTATCGTGCCCAACCCCGCTCAACAGCAGCCACGACCGTGTTCCCACTCAATCCCCATGCACCAGTTTTCATGCCTCGCACCTATCGTGCCCAACCCCACTCAACGTTTGTAAGAGAACAACCTCCACCTGATACCACACCAGTAAACGCATCCCCCCACAACAATAACAATAATTCTTGCATTCGGATATGTACCCTGAACTGTCGTAGTATGAAACATAAACTGGCTGATATTACAGACCTCCTTGACCACCATAAAGTAGACATTTTGTGTATAACGGAAACGTGGCTAAATTCGTGTATCCCAGACGAGATCATTCAGATACCGGGTTACGACCTGTTCCGTCGTGACCGGTCCCAGTGCAGCACTACATGGAGCGACTTGGGTGGTGGTGGGGTAGCAGTTTTCTCTTCGTCCGCCCTTTGTGCTATGCGCCGCCGGGATCTAGAGTGCAACAATTCAGAGATGATAACTGTCGAAACAGGAGCTACAATCATTTCCTGTATGTACCGTCCTCCAAGACACGATAGTCTTGCATTCTGCAACTCATTCAGTCCTCTTCACCCCCTCGTTGACAACCGTCCAGTAATTGTCGTGGGAGACTTCAACTCCAAGAACAATGAGTGGAACAACGCAGACCCTACGAACACTGCAGGTAGACACATGCAGTCCGCCTTTGACGACTATGGCTTCACTATGGTCTCCAAGAACCATGGAACGAGGCCAACTAAAGATTCTAATCCGTCCCTAGACCTGATTTTAACTAATATGCCCCATCTTGTCACTTCATGTTACACATCCATGCCCATTGCAGACCACTGTCCTCTATTTTGCGCATATTCTCCACCAGAGAAACGCCACTCTAGAAGTACTATCAACGCAGCCGCAGTCTCCAGAAAGGTTGACATGCACCTCCTCAGGCAGAAACTGAGCACACTACCATTGACCGAATGCATGCAGGGCACCAACGTGCACATCAGTTTCAGATGCATGGCCTACTCTGCACTGCTGGACCAGGCAATTCAGGCAGCAACGACCATCACACGCCGGAAAAACACCCAGTCGAACCAACCTTGGTTCACAAAAAAACTTAAGACGCAACGTCAGCGAACCAACCGTCTCTATGTGCTCCACCGAAAGGAGCCACTCAACGATTCCTTACGAGCTGCATACAAACTCTCGCGCAACCTGTACCACCGGTCATTAAGAGCCGCCAAGGACACATACTTGTCAACGCTCGGATACACAATGCTTGGCAAGGAAAGAAAGGGTGGCTATGCGTGGTGGAAACGTGCCAAAGCAATATGCAATATTGACCAAACAAATAAAAAGGCAATTCCAGACCTGCAGAACGGCAATGAAATTCACAAAACAGATCAAGCGAAGGCCGAAACGCTGTGTACCTTCTTTGCCCGCCAATGCACCACTCAGTCAACGCCGCCGAATACTGTAGCAACTAGTATAACAATCAATGAAGCCGACGTCGATGGAAACAAATTTGGATTCGGAAACATACGCCCTGTTGAAGTCTTCGATGCAGCAAAGAGGCTGCAACAACATAAATCATCATCAGACATCAACCTGACAAACCGTATACTAAAGCAATTCGCAGATATCCTTTCCCAATCACTATCAGTATTGTTCAACTACAGCCTTGATGATGGTGTGTTCCCGTCCTCCTGGAAATCATCCACTGTAATACCGGTGTACAAGAATAGAGGTTGCGCCAAAGAGCCTACCAATTACAGACCTATATCCCTTCTCCCATGCATAGCGAAACTAATGGAAAAGATTCTCTCGGAACGTCTACTTCGATACTTGATGACCCAGGGTGTAATTTGTAAAGGTCAATTCGCATATGTACGCAACAAGTCGGTAACGGACCAACTTATCTTGCTAACCCAATCAATGGCTGTAAATATTGATAGTGGCACTAATTTTGACCTGATATCTCTAGATTTCAGGAAAGCTTTCGACCGGGTCGACCACTCTGTACTCCTAAAGAAATTCGGTAAGATTGCTACAGCTTCGTCAGTAAAATGGCTGAAGAGCTTCTTAGGGGATCGACAAATTGAAGTGAAGGTACATAGCACTAAATCGAAGAAGCGGAGCATCAACTGCGGAGTGCCTCAAGGTTCCCACCTTTCACCACTCCTATTCCTACTCTATATAAATGACCTGCCCAACGCTATGCAACATTGCACGCAATATCTATTTGCAGATGATGTCACCCTCCTACTGGCTTACAAACCTGAAGACACCCTCGCCAGTAGAGCGAACATGCAGTCTGATCTCGATGCATGTCAAACATGGGGCAGGAACAATGGAGGTGAATTCTCAGCAAGCAAGACATCCGTGCTGTGCCATAGAGCTATCAATGATACACCTACTGCAGGAATCCAATACCAAATGTACAATGAGCCATTAACGGTGGTTTCTGAACTGCAACATCTTGGCATCACCTTGACCGACAACCTGGATTTCCGCAAACATGTCGCCTCAATAACTTCGAAGTTCAGATATCGAGTGCACCTACTGTCAATTATGTCCCAGCAACTTACGCCTTCGGCAATGATCATACTGTACAAAGGGTTTGTAAGACCTGTGATCGAATATAGCTGTACGGTGTGGTCGTTTGGATCTAATAAGAAACCCATGACCACTCTTGATCAATTACAGGCAAGGTTTGCTAGAGCTCTACTGAAAAAGAAAAAAATTGCATTTGATTACACTTCTTCCAAATCTGTCTTAAATTCTAAATGCTCCCTAGAGTCACTAGCCTATCGTCGTCAAATCATCAGTCTCACTACCTTTCACAGATATGTTTTCCATCATCGTGATTACCTTGCTGATTTCCATTTCAAGATTACGAATAGTGAGCGACGACCAAATAAAATCATTCTTCCCAAATTTAAATCATTGTCTAAGTCTCTCTTCATGTTCCGAACTGCTATTCTATGGAACTGTTTACCCCCCCCGTCTAACATCGGAAGCCTCGCTCTATAAGTTTAAAGCTGCCCTCAGGAAATTTACAGCTGACTATGCTTATGCAATCAACGGAATTCCGCCACCTTGCAGTTGATTTTCCCCATTTCTCTCCTCATCAATCCCTACTTCTCTTTGTACATACATCTACATCTACTGTTCTTTCAATCAAATGAACCCCTCGATAGGCACATTGCCTTTGGGTCATTTCATAATAATAATAATAATAATAATAATAATAATAATAATAATAGTATAGAGGTCATCAATTGAGATGCTTTGGCAAAGTCACGGCACAGCAATGCAACGCACTAGCATAAGCCGCGCAGCTGACTCGCGCGCAGTGTACGTAGTACTGATAAGAGGTTCCACTGACTCACCGTCATGACATTATTCGTATAACCTGACTTATAAGTGAGGGCTACTGTACAGTCCAGTAACTCACCACTAGTACTAGTACTGATACTTTGCCAACATCTTCTACTTATAGTTAGGGAGTTTTGAGCATTTCACCTGGTCCTGGAATCTATCTAAGGGCATGTTCGATTGGTAGGATCCGGATCCAGATCAACCAGATCCACTGAATTCGAACCCTTTCGATTGGTCGAATCCAGACTCGAATCCTTTGGATTTGGATCCGGTCAACCCACCTCGGGGAGCAGGGTTGACCGGATCCACCGGGTTCTTTTTTGCCAAAATCGTACTCTGTACGTGATACGTGTACAAATTGTTGGAATACAGGCGATGATGCGGAATTCGTTCCTTTCTCTCATGGAAACCCTAAAAAATCACTAAAATCCCAGATTCGATCAAGGGCAGCGTTTGATTGGGCCTTGGTGGATCCAAAGGATCCACTCAATCGATCTGGATCCGGATCCAACCAATCGAACATGCCCTCCCTACATGTATGATATCCCTAACCCGGTGTTGTAACGGAATACTTGTCAAGTAAGGCTGTGTTTACATGAGAAATTTCAACCCGGGTCGAGTTCAGCCCGGGTTGAAAGTCTGTACGATAGACAAAAGAGGTGAGCGTTTACATGAAGACAGTTGACCCGGGTCAAATACTGATGTGCCGCCAAAAGTCCACTTCTACAGTCCTGTATGGTCACGTGAATCCGTTCGCGCGAAATTTGCATCTGCAGTGCCGTTCAAACCTGGCGCGAGATACGCACAGAAGTACGTTTGTACGATTTTCTTGACCCGGGTTGAAATCAACCCGGGGCGAAATTTCAACCTGGGTCAAGCGCAATGCGTCATGTAAACGCGCAATTCATTTTATGCACATGGCGGGTTGAAATTTGACCCGGGTCGAACTCAACCCGGGTTGAAACGCCTCATGTAAACACCGCCTAACTAATATTACTTAGTTGCGCATGTAATTGCAGGGTCAGTTGAGAGGTAGCGGTTAGCCCATGTATCATGATTGCTGTTTCGTGGGTCTCGTGGTAGGCCTTTCCGGATTATGTGTTTGCATATTTTTGCATTTTGGGGGTCAAAATGCATTTTGTCCATTTTGACCCACTTTGGGCCAGCGAGTCGTAAAATACCGGTATTTTACGACTCCCTTCAAGCGATAGGGACTTCACGATCACCATGAATGATCACCATGGTGCCAAATGTCACGCGACTAGCTGTCGCCATTTTGTTACCATGGCAACGGTGGCATTTTTTGTGCTTTTTGGGTAAATTTTTGCATTTTCGTACCCTGTAAGAAGGCCTTAGGCCTGTGGGGATTGCCCTATCAAAAATTTGATAATAATAATAATAATAATAATAATAAATTGATTTATAGGGGTTTTTCAAAACACTTTCCATTTCCATTTTAGACCAAGAAAAAACGCATAATCCGGAAAAGCCTATCTCGCGGTACCCACATGAAGTCATGACCTACAGTACATGACTATTACAGTATTACTATTAGCGAACATGATATCTAGCAGTTCTCACTTCAGCTGATAATCGTTTCACAGAACGGAAACATTCGACCCGAAGCACTCTGGGATTGAATTATTTGGAGACAAGCTCTACGCCTACGTATACGGAGTACGAGAACAGCCTAATGCAGCAGAGATTGAGTGACCGGCCTTACCGCGAAGCCAGGCGTTGTCGCCCACACTTGTCCATTGCTCAGACCAAGAATGGCCGCTTTCGTCACGCACTTAGTTCCCAGCAAGTAATCTACATACTGTTGCCAGCTCATTCTTGCCCTCAAATGATTCTTCGTTAACCGAGGCGAATCTACGAATCTACGAATCTACGAAGTGCAACAGAGCGAGTGGTAAAAAACGGACGCTTGCTCCGCTGCTAGTTGCTAGTTGCCGTTCCGTCGCAGTCCACGCGGCGGTTACCAGGTTACTCCAATCAACTAATACTTACTACACTGTAACTCCAGCTGGCAGTGATACCAAACTCAGGCGGTGCTTCGTTCGTTCGTTCCACAAACACTAAACACTTTTTAATTAACAGTGCCGCTGACAACCTCATAATCTGAAGTCGTTCGTTTTGTCCATTTTTTTAGTGTTGAAACGAGCGTATCTTTAACTAACGAGCGAACAGTTCCACTAGGCACTAACGAGCGAGCTATGGAGATGCTTTGAACTTCCAGTGCCGACTAAGCATGACTTTCGCTCAAACCATGCAAACGGTGATTCACTAGAACTCAGGTACTAGGTAGGGAGTTCAGTTCCGGTCACAGAAAAGCGAAAAGTACAGTCACAGCTCGCCTGTACAAAGTGAATGGGCGCCTCGTGACTACTTGTAGGCCCAGGTACTACTAGGTGTAATATGCCCGAAACTTTGCCGAAAATGCTTTTGGGAAATTCTCGTAAACCTTGCCGAAAATGCTCCCAAACCGTGCCGAAAATGCTCGGAAAATGCTCACTTTTTTGTCATCCTCAGCACACGCCGTCAAAACCAGGGAGTCAGAAAATACTCAATAAGAGACTTGCTCGAGTCTGCCATGGCATGGTAAACAATTCATAAACTACTCAACAAGAAGCTAACCCACGGAATGCGGAAGTGACGTTCTTGTTTGGGAAGTTTTTCTTCTCTCAATTATTTTGATACACAACGGCCAAGTGCTCCGTTTCCCCCAAAATGCTGCATCACGAGCCCAAAGTGCTGGGTTCGCGGATTGTACCGAAAATGCTCACAAAAATGCCGGCATATTACACGGGGGGCCTACTCGTGACTGCAGTTCGAGATGCAGTTCGAGGCCCGAGTATCTTCTCCCGCGGCCTTTTCGGCCTTGTCGATGCTATTTTTAGGTAGCTGAGGTCATTACCTTTCCAATGGTACATGGTGCCACACATGCCATGCTTCCAAAAATAATGCCTCCGTGTTCAGCGGCCTCGAATTAGCCTAAACCAAGAGGATTCTAGAACAAGGCTCGCGCTTTATCGCAGTAGAACTAGAAGTGAGTAGTAGAAGGAAGATGATCACAGAAACCAGCCCACGGCGATTTCCTGGTGGTAGAGGAAAAAAATCAATTGAACTGCGCGCACACTGTAGAAGCAGTGTCGGTGAAAACGTGTGACTTTTGCAAGCAGGCGCGCACGGCATGCGTGCACACAGTCACTGCATGCATGCACACATCCTGTATCGCCATGTACATATGTACGCACCAGATAGTGCAGTGCTGGACGGAAACCACACGGCTCACATACATGTACATACTTGCATTTACTTCTGTGACTACTTTCAAGAGTACATAACCCTCTTACAGTAAGATCGGGCGCCGAAGAAGGGGCTCGAGCGCTGTAGGAAATTTTTGATTCTAGCCAGACCGTTCTTATTCACACGCGTGCGGCGAGTCGAGTGACGTCATGACGTTTGTCATGTACGTGTACATGTACATGTACATGTAGTGCAATGTACACCGAAGGATGTACCCAGAGTGCTTGATAGTGTTGCCTGATGATTGCGTAAGCATGAAACTTAAAGTAGCAGCAAACAAGCCTTGATTGTCCTTGTTGTTCTGTAGTGTAGTGCAATTATGTACATGTAGTTCTAAACTAGCACTAGTAGTGGGTGTCGTAAATGGGAATGACTGTACATGTAGCAGTTACTGTTTACAGTATGTACAGCTACAGCCTACAGGTGTTGTGCCTTGTGGCGAGCTCAAAGCCGATCAGTTAAAACTGCACTCATGTGGAAATTCCAAATTTTAAAAGTGTTCTTATTAAATCTGGTAATTCTAGCGTTGACTGTTCTTAAATTTTGCCGGTTTTCCAGCCTGGGTGTTGCAAACCTGATGAGGGCTATATGCCGAAACGTTGTTTTAACTACGAAAATGTGTTCGAACGTTGCAGTGTAAATAGAAGGGAGCGAGTCCGCTCCATCTGTAATTCTGTATGAAACTGCAGGAGGCCTCACCGCTTCTAATCTCGAGGTGTTCTTCGGCGCCCGATCTTACTGTACTCTTACTCTTGCTACTTTCTCCCCCGTTTTCCGATCTTCAATCGACTATAACTCTAGATTGCCTTGGAATTTTGGGTTCAAATTTTCACAGGTTGTTTCTCACATCTTCCCGGTTTAGAAACACTAGCGTTTAATGCGAAACTCGCGAATTTGGTTTTTCAATTTGTTAGGGTAGAAATGCATACATTATTATGACATGTACATGACTTGATTGCGAGTACTAGTAGTAGTAGTAGTAGTACATGCACGGGACTTAACATTTGGCGCCCAACAGCGGTTCTGAACGACACGACGACCTGAGATTGCCGTATTCAATCGTAGCCAGTATTTTCTTGCACAAGTGTTTCTCCTCATAATCCTATTCGTCAAGATGAAGTTCGTCCCAGTCTTCTTCGTCACTCTAGTGGTATGTCTGGCTGTCAACAATGCTGTGCCATGCCAAGCACGAAGGCAAGAAGATTCTCAAGATGATATGAAGGCTTATGCTGAGTACGTGGACAATCCCCTACCTCATAGTCATAGCGCTATGTCTGACCAATCGCACGCAGTGTCTGTCAACGTTGATTCTCCTTCCTGAACCTACTACGAGAAAGTCTTCAACCACATCTACGTAAATACCGTATCTAGTAAGTCGTTTCACTGTGCCAACCATATCATACAAACTACGCTATCCCTCGCTAGTTTATTCGCTGTCTTTCCGTTATCATAGGCATAGTTGTTCCAGTCCTTTTTTTCACACTCTCAAGTCGCATCATTCAACCCATCCCACTCCCAGCCCCATCATTCTATCAAGTGTCTATCTTACATACAGATGCATACAGTGCACAGTACTGTAACTACATGATTGTAGTTCTGGATCACTCAACATGTTACAATGGCCACACTCAAGCACAACAGCTTTCTCAAGTTTCTGACAACACAGCTTCCTAGCATCTTCATTACCCATACAGACCATGTCAACCACATACAGACCATGCAATCAGTTTGCTGGATCAGCAGTCACCATGTACCAGTCCCTGCCCTTGAACAGACGCAAAATACTGTATACCCTGCACGCACGCACTCAACTCACAAATCCATGTAACATGATATACCGCCACATGATGAGCGAGTATACTTTCCCAGTTTTACCGTCCCCAAGAGTGACGCGATTTTACACATCCCTTTTTCACCGTCCAAGTTGAGACGTGAACATAACATATTTTACCGCTCCACAGAGAGACAGGTCCTTCACACATTTACATGTTTACACACAGGGTCCCTACTTTATTCTCAGTCTACCAAGCCATACTGTCCTGCCACACATGATAATCCATGATTACAATTTACATTACACGAATCCATCATTACATACACCCGTGCCACACTCCACAGCTACAATACAATCATACATGTATGGCCAGTTCCTTACAACGATCCAGCTCTTCTACACACACTCATCATTCCTTATTACATCCACTCCCTCTGAAGTCTCCCACCCCGCCCACGCTACTCTTTCTTTTTCTTTCTTCGGGTGATTTGATATCTTGCCACTAGTAGTAGTACCGCCTTGCGTTTTCTTTCTCTTTACTGCTATGTATGTACATGTCCCTCTTACTTTTTCTTCGCATGTGGACATGCACCCGCAAAGGGGAGAGCTATGTTAGGGTAGAAAGAAATGCATACATTATTATGACATGTACATGACTTGATTGCGACTACTAGTACTGTAGTACATGCACGTAAACGTAAGCCTCGTCATAAGCTATAATTAGATCTCCCATGCTTGTAACCTTGTTGTCAGTACTTCTAGAACTAGTACTTCTACCACTTCCTTTTAGTTAGTCAATCACGTCGTTGATTCCGGACTGTTCCATACCTTACAGTAATATGCCTGATGAGTAATGTTGCTGACTCAATTGCATAATATAGATATATCACCTTCTAGAATACCTCGCTTAGTCATTATGTTAATGTTACGCAATGCTCATTTCATCTACATGTATAGTAATGATGATCTAGGTTTGCCTTCTCCACTATTCTAGAACTTGTAGAAGGATGATTTCGTAATCCTTGTCTTACCACCAACCTTAGTTCTCTACCTTCGCTATAAAAGCTGCTGCCTTTCTAGTTTCCTACGGCCTAGTGTAGTATCCCGGACTGTCAGTGATCACACAGCCAAGTCTCTACCAGTAGTTACAGGAACATTCTAGCTAAGTGCTTCTCACGCGCAACCACTTAGGACTAGATAGCCCTGCTTGCAAGACCGGTACGGCCGCATGACCTATTGCGTTCATGCTGTACTAATACATTACATTGATTCCTGTGTAGTCTGTTCCCCATCACTGACCCTCTTGATCCCTTGCGAGATTCTAGGCATCCAACAGCTTTCTTCCCCGAATCCATGTTATTGTTCAGCCCTAGCTCACACACATTCAAATGGCTTTTCCTTAGATCTTTCAACAGTTGTCTTCCTAGTAATCTTTTGCCCTCACTCCCAGCTGCTCTGTCCCTCTGGCCTATATAACCCGCTGATTCTTCTCAGTTCTGTGTGGAATTATGAAGTGAAGAGTCTAAGCCCAAGAGCTTGTTTTCCTCCCGCTAGTGCTGTCAGCCTGTATCACTTTCTGTTGTAAGCCCAAAGTGCCTCAGACACGAGCAGGCTGGCAGACACTACACTAGTAGGGGATTAGTTTCTTGCCGATTAAGATCAGTTCCTACCTCTTAGATTCATGCTAGAGAACTCTTTCTCTCTCTCTCTCTCGGAATAAGTGTGCAATTCTGTATGATAACCATTATCCATTACTGTACCCTCGTGCTCTGCTGACTGAGCGAAACCGGGACTTAACAAATTGAAGTCAGAACTTACAGTCCATTCATAAAAAGATGGGTCCTGGCTCTGGCGAGCTCCCGTATTTGGCGATTTTTCGTGATTTCATCGTACACAGTGCAGTGCTGCGAACTTTGAAATTTGAAAAAGGGTCCAAAAAGGGTGCCTGAACTGGGGTTCGAACCGCAGAATGCACTGTTGCAGGCGGGGTCAAACGGCCTGGATTTTGATGGTTTTTCCCAATTCAGTGCTTTTGGGGCAAAACCTGGCCGAAATCCTATTCTCGCTATGGCTTGCTTTTTGGACAAAAAAACTTCAGAAACATAATTGGAAGAGGATTCCATATGGGATTGCAGAAAAAAATTCTAAAAAAACTCAACGGTTGACCCATTTATGGCCAAAAGCTAGAAGTTCATTTTTTCTGAATGGACTGTAGTAGAAGCACTGACTGTACTGTTATGTGCATGCTGTAACGTACTACTATGGTGCTCGTTAGTGCAAACGAGCTCGACGCACAAACGAGCCGAGTTTCTGGCGAGCGAGCTAACGAGTACCTGGTGAGATCCTTTCAACACTAATTTTTTTTTAAATAGGGTCTGCTGCCATCCATGTGGCTGTAAAGTGTAATGTCGTGCTGTCCAGCTTGGCCCATGTCCTGTCGCGTTCGATGCGGAAAGATGGCGCGTATTTCAGATTTTCAGCCATCCGTACTCTACACCTCCGATGGATCATGACCATGCTGACCACGGATCGCCCAGATGTCACCAGCTACATGACTTACTAAATCTACTGATACTGTCAAGTCAGCTGTATATGGATATCAGTCCTTATTCAGTAGATCTAGATGGAGGCAACTCAAGATCGGGGACGAAGCTCAGACGGAGACAATGCCCATGCCATGGTAGACTATGACTGACTATGTGCATGTACATGTGTGTTTATCATGGCTTGTCCGAGTTGTCGTGCTGAGAGATCGAGACGAGAGTGCTAGTGAGATGTGGAACAATCATAATGTTTTACGCCACACTGCACAACCGCGTCGTTGTGACATGGTCATTAACCCTTTCAGCCCTGACCGGAAAATCACCTCCCACTGGGCCAAAAATGGCAATTTTTGAAAATGCATATTCTGGTCCAAAATTGGTTGGAGATGTTGGGTATGGACATATGCACTGTGAATCCAAAGAAATTTTGTAGGATTTCATTGTACGAGACTCATAACACCATATTTAGATATGCGACTTTTGGCGATTTTTCCTCAAAATTCATTCAATTTGGGCAATTGACGACAAAGATCAGACAAGCAATGGCAAGCAGTGCTATAGCTGGTCAGTGTTGTCTTCAGAATGGAGAAATGTCATATAACATGCTTGATATGATCCTGGTGTTCTACGGCAACCTAGACTAGTGTACAGCAACTCGTTTTATACGGCGCTTGCATCATGTGCGACTTCGCGATCCAGAATGAGTCTTTCTTTTTCTTGGGCGCCTCGTAAAGCTTGAATCCTCCAGCAGCCCGACCTACTTCAAGACAAAACCATGTGATGGACAGTGAGGATGCCGAGTAACTGGAGTAGCAACCACAGCAACTGCATCAGCTATAATAGCAGCCGGTGCGGTGGCAGCGGTTGGCGCACTGTGCTCGGCGCATCCCAGAGTGATTCATCTCTGGCCGCACGCGTACATACGTACGCGGCACAGGTAAAGTCATATTGATGGAGAATGCAATGCTGCTCATTCTCTGATTTCGACACTCACTGGCAAGACAATCCAGCTATCTAAATAGTCTGAAGCATTCCCTAAACAGCCGAGTGCATACTGCGTACCGTTGTACGTACGCATGAAAATTCAAGAAACAATCGGCTGCGCAATTATTTCTGATAGTGATTCAAAATTGCACAATTGTTGACTATTCTGGATTATACTGGATTCATATTAGATAGCAATCTCCATCCTGTAGGTGCCTGGCTCTGTCCTCAACATACAATACTTACATGTATGCACATCTCTATTGTGATCTGCATGCATGCATGCCTGACCAGTACACTTGACTTCAAATTCATTTTATATTTTCAAAAATCTGACCTTCAAATTTGATCGCAGTTTACTTGAGGAACTTCAGCAAGCGGGCTCACGACAGATAGCTCCTGCTCAGAACACCATGCCTAGGTGTCAGAGACTTCAGCATCGCTTTCCAAATCTCTTTAGTCTCCAGCATCCCCTGCGTCCGAGTCAGCTGCGATCTTTTGAATAGCAGCAAATTCGTAATCCTCAGAAAACGACTCCGACACAATTTCGCTGTCTCCAGAATCATCCTCAGAGTCATTACCCGCCTCACACTGCTTCACAGGACTCCTTCCATCGACACAGAGTAGTTGAGCTACTTACCTTGCCGAGAAACAGCAGGGCAAGATGACGAAAACGAACTTTGAGCAAAACAATTTATTTGAACGATATGCCAAAAATACGCACTTCAAACTCGATGCTCGCGGCTGTTCTGCTGTGCAGACTGGCCACATACGCTGCATACACGTCGATCAGGGCCTTCAGCCCACTGAGGAACAGTTCCAGGCCCCACTGATGTTTTTTTTTTTTTTTTTTTTTTTACTGAGCCTCTTGTACGGGCAAAATAACACATTTTGTGAAGAATCAACACATAATATAAAAACGAATCATCATTATACAGTATTTACAGAGTCTGTCACTCAGTAGGATCACTGCACTGTGCAGGTTCACTGGATGCGTGCCTCCGCCGCCACTAGCACAGCAGGGGACTCAGGCATGGCAGGAGCAAACATGCTCCTTGAGCCACGCAGGCACATAGCACCACAACGCACCAGGGCAAACCCAAGGCGGCAGCGCAGCAAGGAGATAACCTGCCCGTATGGCTCCTTACTCTTCTCAGCCAGGAGAGAGGCGATCCGCGTGAAAAGAGCATTGGCATGCTTGCCATAGCCACCAGAGGCAGAGAGCACAACGGGCACGAAGGAGGCATGCTCAACTTCACGTACTCGCTCCTCGTACTTCCGGCGCTTTTCCTGCTCATGGCGTCTGTAGCTAGCAGCGAGGGAGGTGGCACGATTCGAAGACGCAAAAGGGTTGAACACCCGTACATCAATAAAGATGCGCTCGAATCGGCCACCCCACACACCACTAGCCGCAACGTCCAGCCGAGCTTGCTCCTCCGTGACAGCTGTGCGATGGCGGAAGGCCTCTCCGGTGACGGGCTGGAGGTGGGGTTCCACTGTCACGTTGTGAGCGACCTGCCTCAGAGCTCTGGCGGTGATGTCCCTCACCTCGTTGTGTCGCAGCGTCGGGAAGCCACCAAACGGGCACGACAGGGCGTGACTCACATTCAGCGGCTTACTGCACACGCAGAGGCTTGGGAGCCGAGGAGGTGTCCAGCCGTACCGGAGGCACAGGCCATCCCGGAAATCTCCCTTGCTGAGTGTGAAACCATGGCGGCTGAGGGGGCGGCAGGTCAGCCAGCTGGATGCACCCTTTTCTGAGGCCAGGTCGAGAACAGGGGCCAGCTCCCGGTGATCCGAGCGAAGAGCGTCAGCCATAGACTTGAACGCGCTCCGCTTCTCGGCCCGAACCGTCGCCTTGACCGTCCGGAGCTGAGTCAGAGAGTCGCCAAGAGACGACTCCTGCTCCAGCAGGCGAGACACGAGGCTAGCCGTGATCCTTCGGGATGAGGTGTACTGTTCAGCCACTGAACAAGGGTCTGCCATACCCAGTCCCCCAAGCCGGCAAGGCAGAGAGAGTAGGGAGCGAACAGTTGTCCCAGGTGGAGCCTGACCCGTGATGGCCGGGATGAGCCGACCGCTGATTGCGTGTTCCAGCGGTTCAAGCAAGGATGGCGGGATGGAGGAGGTCCGGCAGAGGAAGGACCACTTGTTTTGCAGGCCCTGTGTGAAGGCGGAGTAGGCGGCCTGTGGCTGCGATGCAGCGATGGTCGTGAGCTGCGCAACTTCCTCACACCAGGTGGCGACCTTGGACTGGACAAATTGTTCTATAAACTCATCCGTGCCCAAAGGTGCACCAAGGTGGCGGCAACCATCACACGTGACCTGCACACCGGTCCCCTCGAACATCTCGATAGCAGCTGCGTACCTGGAGGGCTTGACCAGGAGGAGTGACTTCTGGGCATTGCAGTGGTAGCCATACCCAGGACCTTGGCTGACGAGATTGTCCCACCATTGGCGAACAGGCGTTAGCTTGCCACCGGCTGCAGCATCGTCCGCATACCAGCCCTGTTTCGCACCAGGCACTGCAACTTTCTTGATGAGCGGGAGGACTCCAAGCGCATATACGGGCATGGCCAGAGGGTCACCCTGAGTGGTACCCTCGCACGATAGCAAGCACTCTCCATCAACGAATAGGCGGGATGGTTGGCGGTAGGTGTTGATTACAGCTGGCGCTATAGAGGGACAGAGGTGACGGATGTTCCGTAGGCAGGCTTCACGGTTAAGCCGGTTGAAGGCGTTCGAAGCGTCGGCGAGCAATATGGCATCCGCATCCTCCTCACGGTAGACATCTTGCATCGCATGGATGGCAGCTTCAATGCCGCACTCCTGACCGGCACACAGTTGAAGGGTGCCCGCTGCATCTTGGATATCTCTCCCGGTGACAGTGAGGATGGCTTTGCCGACAATGCGCCTGGCCACTTCGCCGATACCAATGGGTCGAACACCCGGCGATTTGTCAAGGGCTATTAATCTGCATGCGACGAGCGCCTCCAGTGTCGCTGGGTTGACGTATGTGGTAGCAATGCGACGAGCGCATGTTGCAAGCGAGTCACACAGCTCATCCGACGCTTCGGAGAACGCGGTGCACATGCGCCGCCATCCATCAGCGTCCATGCCCGATGGCCCAGCCGCGCCGTGGGTGTGCAGGGCGGCCCGGCGGATGACGTCACGGGTCAGGCTTGAGAACATCACTCTGTGGGGCTGAACAGGTGGCTCACCCGTGAGCAGAGACTCTGCATCAGCCGGCTCCCCTGCCGGATGTTTGCTGATAAGAAGGTCACGGGTGGTATCAGTGCCGACAGTGGTGTCCAGGCTGAGAACTCCTTTGCAGCCACCACTTGATAGCTGACGGAGGGCGGATGGTAGTTTGCCGGAGGACACATTAGCGGCGAACGCCCTTGCCAGGTCAGGGGGGGTCGATCGGGCGGCTGGCTGGTGCCTGTCCTGGACCTGCTTCTGGATGGTGGTTGACTCGCGGAGCAGTTCCGGCAGGCTTGCTGTTCGCCAAAGTTCTAGACGTCTCCTTAGGTGTTCCTGTGGAGACGGCTTGGTATGGTTGCCCTGCGGGTTCTGTAACATCAGCTGTGGGAAGACCATCGCCGCCTTGAGTGCGACATCTTCTGAGGCCGAGGCACTGCCAAAGCTGTGGAAGAAGGCACTCAGCTGGGAGATGAACGAGCGACCGACGGTGCCCTGGGGAACTGGGAACAGGTTGGGGCGGAAGTGGACGACAACCTCATACGCCTCAACGATGGCTGTCACAGAGTCTTCCCCTGTCAGTTCTCCAAGTCGGAATGCGGTGCGGTCCAGTGATGGGAAGACTGGTAGGTCGGGGACCTCTGCACCGTCTGCAGATCCAGCTGGGCCCCCAGTGGCTGTTGCGTCTGTGTCGAAGTTGGGAGTGCTAGAGGGTTGGCTTTCACCGGCATCCAGTGTGGCCAATAGGTGCGTTGCCTGGCTGTCGGTGATGGTGTCAGGCCCCACTGATGTTGAGGCATCAGTACAAACGCGACGTACACTGAGGACGTATATATACGTCGTCAGTAGAGAGTTTTCGCACGGCGTGCAACGCGCTCACTTGACGCGTTCGACGGTCACGTGCTACGTTCGGAAGCGAGGCAAACGCGCGTTGCCAACGTGGAACGCGGCCTCATCACGTTGGCACTTGATGGCCCAGCACGCGCGATTTACGGAAAGTTCTAACGGCTAACCGGGGAAGGTTGAGGAGGGTTTTGAGGGGTAAACCTGATTTTGCTAGAAACCGGGCACGGCGAAATTCTTCTAAATGTGGCGCGGAAATTAAATCGACGAAGTGGCACTTGGCAGCTGCGAAACAAAGCTGTCAAACAAATTTTCAGACTTTCTTCCCGTTAACTTAAGTGGTGGTTTTGTGTAGCCATGTCGCACTCTCCTCTGCCAGAACTTCGCGGTCAGCAGACCAGCTGGGCGTCTTCCCCGGAGACTGCCACAGTGAATTTCACTGTAAAAGACGACATATTGCTGATGAGAGCTATCGTTGGGTGCGAAGCAGGTAACTGTTTTAATTACGGGTCGAAATGCTGGAAGGACTTCACGAGGGCGCTGAATCGAAGCACAGAGACGAGCTTCTCCACAGCTACCGAGAGGACGTTGCGGGAGCGAGCTGTAAAAGTGGTTACGAAACACCGCTCTGATTCAAACTGGCGGCGTCGCCAGTCCGGGAATGCTGAAGAGAGGGACGAAAAGCTGCAGTTGATGGAAGAAGCCGCCTCGATTTACGTAAATCGCCAGCTACAGTCAGATTCCAAGAGTCGCAAGGAAGGGTTAGATCGGGCAAAGGGCGCTGCATGCCGTGAGCTGGCCATGTCGGTCCTGTCCGAGAAGCGATCCATCTCTGACCTTTCAACTGATGATCACAAGGAGCTCGACCCAGATATGAAGAAGCCCAAACCTTCACCAGTGCAGCCGAAGAAATCACCAAAAGAAACGAGCACCACAGCGTTGCTGTCCTATTTCAGGGAAAAAGACGAGGCTGACCGGCAAGGCAAGACAGTGGCCCTGGAATTGGAAAAGGACAAGGTGACGTTGGAGAGGGAGAAGTGGGAGACAGAAAAGCAGCGAGAGGAACAAAGACATGCCCAACAGCAGCAGCAGCAAGTTATCGACAATGAAAGAGAAGCCAAAAAATTGGACCTGGAAGCCAAGAAGCTTGCTGCTGAGGATGAGGAACGAAGCCATCGCCATCGACTGGAGAATGAACGCTTCCAGAGAGAGCAGCAGCGCGGCGATCAACAGATGGAGATGATGATGAGCCTTGTGAAACACGTTTTGCCGAAAAACAATTGATTCACTGATAGCTGCACAGAAGCTGGACATGTGATCGAAATGTGCCTTTTTGAAGAGTGTATCTTCTTTGTAGTGTGCCTTGATTTTAGCCGACAACCCATTGACTTCAGTGCGAAATCGAAATGATTGAAATGTGCAGTAACTGGTCGCAAGAATATGCTTTCCATAGATCATTAGTATGTAGCAATTCGTTTCCACTCTCTTCGCCGTATATTGGCACCGCGCCATACTCTGCCTGTCGCAGATACAGGTAGCTACTGAAGTTCAAGTGTATTACCAGTACTGATGTGCGTGGAATGTCTTGTGCGTTGCACCATGCTTTACCCTGAATGCATGATATCACTCACATTTTGTTTTGTTTGTTCACAAGTGAAAGCAAGGCAGCTTTCCCCCAGCCTCGTAATCCTCTCCCTGGTGATTATTGCTTGGTACAAGACCGTGCTGTGCCGCAACAGCAACAACGTGTAGTCAAAGTTTAGTTATAATGTAATATCAAGGTTTTACGCATGGTGAATTTCTGCTGCGAAAACAAAAGGCTTCTGTGGAAGGTGTAGCATTGAAACAGTGGAGCATTTTCAAGTGCACAATTGATGAGAAGATACATGAACATCCAAATAGGCTAGGATAACAAGACAAATATTACTACCGGGCTACAGTACTTTCATCAATGCTCACTCCGAAAGCGATAATTTATGAGCAAAGGGATTGATGGGTTCATGCGACACTATTCATGACAAGAGGTTATAATTATGTCTGCAAAGCTTTAGTGAAATAAAAAAATTGATCACTAGTAGTGCACACAGTGAGGGTCAGTGTGCCAGCAATGACGTACAGTCCAGCAACCACTGCGCCATTGTATGCTGCTGGACAACATATTATCTAAGCCAGCTGTCGGTTATCGCAAGTATTCGTTCAATGCAGGAGGCTGACATTGAAAATAGTCTGAGATTTCATTCCGACCATTTAAACAGGTTCGGCAATTGATGAGGAGGACAGCCACAGTGTAATAAGCACCTATTGGCTGCAAATAAAGCTTCAAATTTTTCTTAAAATCAATAAAAGCAAATGCTCTTTGAACCTCACCGAAACCCCACTCCACGGACATGCGAAGCTTGCTCACAGCAGTGTTGAACAATGCTTCCTGATGATTAGGGTTGTGGTAGGGCCGTAGAAGCTGTTCCTTCAATGGGTAGGCTTGGTCACCATAGATCTGGTAAACCTGGCCAGGAGCGGGAATTGGCAGCCTGTCTTGCATGTACCGTAACAAATCACTGTGCAGAAGCACAGCTGCGTCATGACGCGATCCGGGCATTGGACCAAACATGTGGGCAAATATGCCATTGGCTGCGACAACTGCCTGGAACTTGATGCCATGCGATCTCTTGTGTCCGCTGTAGTAGACACGCTGGTCTTCTTGTGGCTTGCAACACTCTCGTAGTGTACCGTCAATAAATCCCCACAAATTCACTATGCCAGGAGGGAGACCAGCCTTCTCGTTCACAGCTTCCACACAAGATCTAAGGATATCAGGTGTGAACCATGGCTGGTTGGCAAAGTCATCAAGAAGATGTCTCCACCGCCGGTATACAAAGAGGCACACGCAGTTAGAGATAATGGAGAGTGTGCTGCTAGGGCGACCGAAGAAATGTTCCAGGTCACAGAGACGATTTGGGTAGCACAATCGGCGGAGCAAAACACATAAGCCTTCTATACCGCTCCATCTACTTCTGTTCGGTCCCTTCATCACGTCAGGCAGTTGCAGTGCATCGCACAAGTCTAAAAGCTGCTCCTTGGTAAACCTAAAGCTATCTTTGCATTCCGCACTGGTCAAGCTGTTTAGATCTAGACGGTCGCCGTAGGATTTGCTATCGTCTTCTAGTTCATAATCCTCTTCGAGAGCAGCAAATATCATAAGCATTCTTGTCTCATCGATTATTCCTTCAAAGTATGCCATGAACACGGCATGTATAGAATCAGCGTCCATACCGAAAGAGGCAAAGGCGGACAGGTACCGGTATGTGCAAAGACCAAGACAGACAACGGCTCAGATCATGTCAGGGCGGCTGGACATGTGCTTCTTGCACGAAATATTTTATCAGTCAATCATTATAGAGCAAAATAAGAGCACGCGTGTGGATCATTACGGACAAAAGTAACACGTTAGGTCATAACCCCCAGGCCAGGGGTTATGAACTTATGAACTCTTGTTACGGATCATTTGCATCTTGGTGCGCTCAAAACTGAAGAATTTCGAGTAACTCGATCAGCGCGTTGGGTGTGCGGTGGGTGTGCACGTTCACCATGTTCACCTGCTGCGAAAGCTCTTTTCAAGTGCGTCACGCACGTGAATAGCCTCGCGTTCGGCCTTGTCACGTTGCACGCCGTGCGAAAACTCTCTAGTGGGGCAGGTGCACACGTCATGACGTATATATACGTCGACAGTGGTGAAAGGGTTAATGACTCATTATCATTGTGCAAGGCTTTGTAGACACGATCCTAGTGTGATCAGGTGATGTACATGTAGTGGCTACTCTGTGCTCACTGATCCATACACATGGGACATGCACCATGTCACATGTGCACTGCTTGGCCTAATATGGGTAAACTGATGATGCTTACCACTTACTGCACTGAGCTGTATATCATGGTACTATATTGCGCCTTGCGCAGCTTGGCTAGGATTTTGGCAGGTGGCACCAGACAGAACGCACGCGCAACGGACGGATACGCCGGGATAGTCACCGCGCGGCCTATCCGTGCGTCCGTACATCTGACGAGACCAGCATGCAATTCACCGATCATCAGGTCCAGCACCAGGGTACAGGGACTGGGTACTGCGTGCACTGGTTCACTCCTAATCGCGATGTTCTTGTACTGCAGCCATGCCCTCTCTCAGTCTCATTCTCCTGCCCGTTACTGCGTTGCCCCCCCCCCCCCCCGTTGCAACGAGATACGTGACCGAATCAGACGTAGCAGCTCGCCTTGCAAAGCGCGTTGGCCACCACTGAGTCCTAGACACCGGCGGATTATGCCGGTGTACTATAGTAGAATGACCCCCCAGCAGATGGACCCCCGGGCATTGTACTAATAGAGTGACCCCGGGGTCACTCTACTATAGTACAATGCCCGGGGGGGTCGTTCTACTACATGTAAATCAAGAGTAGATAAACAAGAGTGTGCAACTCGCGGATGGGTTGGCCCACGGCGGAATTTTTTGTTGACGTAATCTTTTCGACGACGCACGCACTGCGAGCCTTTTGGAGAGGTTTCCCTCGTGCACTTGGCCGGGCCTTACACTACAAGGTCGGTGCCCAGCACGTGCTCTCACACTGCTCTGCGGCAAAGTCCGCGTTTCTGAAAAAAAGGTGACGTCAACAAAAAATTCCGCCGTGGGCGGGGGTATCTGCAGATTGTGCAGGAGAGATCCGGAGTTGCACACTCTTGTTTATCTACTCTTGGTATAATAGATTGCCCCCTGTCATTCTACTACAGAGTCCACCAGACTTGTCGTTTCGCACGTGCAGGTAGAAAGGGATGGAGTTTACACCACAGATTCCACGTGGACATTATGGATTGTGGCAAGAGTCCGGGGTTATGTACTCTTGATTGTGGGAATACCGTAGAATCCCGCGGATAAGCCCATGGGCTTATCTGTTTCACAAGGACATTTCGGTGGGCTTATACGAGAACATGGGCTTATACGCGGGCATGGGCTTATACGCCGACACCAAGTAAGTTGTGCTATTGAAAAGTATCAAGGAAGTGTGAAGTACATTGCTGAAAACCACTGTGCAAACAAAAACAACCGATGATTGTGCTGAAATGTACGAAAAAAAGCTATAATGTGCATGTACTACATACATGGTACCGGTGTGGCTACCTAGGTACCTGGCTGCACGCTGTGACGTCATCACCTGGATCTGGGTGATGCGCGCTCAAATTCGCACATGTTCGATTGGGCGTATCTGACGAACCATAAGCCGCAGCCTCCTCGGACAAAGACCATTCGACTCAGCGACTCGAACTCTAGATCTACGGACTGTGAAATTTATTTCTCCAGACTCAGTAACCATGGTAACGATCGCGCGAGAGCGCTAGCGCACGGGGCCGCGAGGGCGCACACGTACATGGTCATGTGCACGCGGACCGAACAATGGGACGCGCTAAAACTAGTAAACGCAAAACCGTTGTTCGCGAAATTTCTCGCTTTCTCACTACCATGGAAGCAGCCATTGCGCAACGACACTCACCAGCACGCAGATCGTGATCTCTTTTTGATGCCATTGCGGGAGAGAAACTTGTCTTTTGTACACGTGGCTGAGTGCAGGGCAGCTGTTCTTTGGACGTGGCTTCAGGTAAGTTCGATAACATTGTTGTGTTGTGGTTGCACTGCGTGGCAAACCATATTGCAGTAGTCATTAGTGGCGACTTGTTCATCTTGAGTAGGTCGTGCTGCTTTTCCTGGAGCAAATGATGAAATTGTCATGTGTTTTCAGACTGCAATTATCATGCATGTATTGTGTTAGCATTGATGGTCGGACTGTATGAGAATTTCGAATTGGTCGAGTGTGGAAGATACATGTGCAGAAGACCTTATCGCGTGAATGGAAGGGACCTTGATTCTCGTATTGGCCTATAACACGCTGTGGCATTCTTTGGTTACAATAATAAATATTTGCTGTTCGCGAACATTCCGAAACAATTTTTGTAGTATGTTGCACCATCCAAGAATTATTGTTGTGGCTTTCGACTTCCAGTCCGGGACATTTCTACCCACGATCCTCTTATACATGTAATCAGACCTGCTCGGTTATCCTGGACACATGCATTTTTTTAAATAATTGTGGTGCAACAGTTGAATTTCACAAAGGTAGTCATTGTCACTTTCTTATCTACTTGCACTGTTACTTGGAGAGCGGCACGTGCATTGCGCATTGTGCACAATACCTAACATTGTAGTACACGCGGGCATGCACGTGAACACAATAGCAGGCCCACAGTCCCTACACGTGTGCACAATCCAGCAAGAGATTATTAGTCCTGAATTTGCATACAACACCTTTCTCTCTGCAATTTTTGCAACTGTGGACAATCCCAATGCCAAATATTTTGTTGATTGATATACATGAGCAAACAGGCAGCAATTGCTGGTGTGCTGTGAGTACGTAAATAGTATTACCATCTAGGATTAGTAGATCCAAGGAAGAGTGGTTCATGTGTGAGATGAACAATTCCACACAGATTTTTGGATTTCCCCAACGACCAGCGTAATTCTTAAAAAACACAAACATGCGTTGCTCAGTAGTAGACATGTAGTGGTGAGGCAACACTGTCTTTCATCTACAGTCGTTCAAAGATTGGCTTTGCTGCTTCTCGTGTGGAACAAGCACTGCTGGTCTTCGTCAGACAGCTTCAAGCACACCAACAATGATGCAGGTTACGTTTCGAATCAGATTGTGTGCAAAATAATAGGCTGCTGTATTTTAGATACTAGTATCTCTGACATTTTGGACTGTACTTGTTGGGTGCATGTACAGGTATGAGTCTTCTCCGCTCATCTGCCCGCATTGCGCGGCAAATCCCCAATGCTCGCGCTGCGGTCATCACCCAGCAGCGATATGCCTCCAAGTCGGTTGAATTCGGCAAGAAAGCCCGCCAGGAGATGCTGGAGGGTCTTGACACACTGGCTCGTGCTGTAACCGCCACCCTGGGACCCAAGGTACGCGCTGGTTTCTGCTATTTTTTGCCAAGTGTCAATGGATACACACCCTATGCCATGTGTCCCTGGATGTGGGTTATTCTTGAATGACTCTTCCGCAATAGTACCTAGAAGGTCCCATTGTGGCTCATCTGCGGTTTATTAGCAAAGGAATTGGTAAAGAGTTAGGTGCTGGCTTACAGTTTGTACAAGCCATTGTTGTTGTTTGTGTGTGGTGTGTGTGTGTATGTATTGTGTCGGGTTTGTTTTTATTTTATTTTAGGGTCGTTCCGTCATCATTGAGCAGAGCTGGGGTGCTCCCAAGATCACCAAGGACGGTGTAACTGTAGCCAAGTCTGTTGTCAACCTGCCCAACAAGCTGCAGAACGTCGGTGCCAACTTGCTCCTTCAGGTAAGGTGATGGTTCCTCGGTGATGCCGGTATTGTGCTGACGGTTGTGTTGCATTCTTGCAGTCCCCATTGTCCTGTGTGTGTCTAGGTGTGTAGGTGTGTGAGTGACTAGTGTCTTGTGTTTGTCTGTGTATTTATTGGCTTGATTTGTAATGTATTCGAAGAGAGCACAATAATACTTCCCAAGAATTCTCGTTCGTGCTTCTCTAAAAGCATATCCTCGAATTTGGTGGGACTATGTTTTCGCTGGAGCACTACAGTAACTGCGGGATTGCTTATTGGTGATAGTCACTCATTACTTCTGTTGGTCTATCACCTCGTCACCAATCCTACATTCACTCGTGTTCACTGTTCAGTTGAGAATTGTTACTGTGGGTGTCTTTGGTCTTCGTGAGGAGCCCAGTTTTTATTCCAGCTTGCCTTGTCTATCTTTCTGTTGATGTGTGTTTCTCCGGCATGCTAGGTTGCCAATAACACCAACGACGAGGCCGGTGATGGTACCACCACTGCCACCGTCCTTGCCCACAAGATTGCCACCAGTGGTCTTATCGCCATTGAGAGCCAGAAGGTCAACCCCTATGAAGTGCGCAAGGGTGAGGAACTGGTGGTAGTGTTTTTGTGCTGCTTCTTCTTCTGCTGCTGCTGCTGTGGTATTGTTTACTATATGCCACCAGCAGTGGTGGCACAGTGACACCATAGATGGATGGTGGCACATAGAGAATCCATGCACATATACTAGTGATGCAAGGAATATTCGAGTACTGTAATTTCACAAATTTTCGGTGTACTTTTATTTTCGGTACTTTCGGTGAATCTGTTTCACACCTAAATTTTCAATACACCGAACAAACACTAACACACATAATCCAATAGGGGACTGCTTCTCTGTACCGAAAATTTCTGTTCACCTAATCAGGGCTTTTGCCCTCATACCGAAAATATTGAGCACCGAAAATTTCTGAATTTAGAGTATTCTAGAAAACCGACACCAGAAAAAAATATTCGAATGCAGGCAACAACATTCGATATTCGAAAATTCGAAAAATTTCCATTTTTTGGTTGTGTTATTTATCTCCAACCTTGATCTCCTGAGTAGTGTTGACTGTGACAGTCTTCTCGTGTATGTACCTCTAGCTACGAGTGTAGCGGTGGTGTATGTGCTGTGCTCATTAAGTGTTATTTGTAGTGATACCAGCATCCATTATCATGTGCTTAGTGCCTTCTGCCCTTATCCCGTCCGTCCAGGTATGCAGAAGGCAGTTGATACCGCTCTGGAGCACCTGAAGACCGTCAAGCGTGAGGTCAACTCCCACGAGGAGGTCATCCAGGTCGCCACCATCTCCGCCAACAATGACCACGCCACTGGATCCCTGATTGCTGATGCCGTGCGCCGTGTTGGCAAGAACGGTGTCATCACTGTCAAGGATGGAAAGACCCTGGACGATGAGCTCGAGGTCACCGAGGGCATGAAGTTCGACCGTGGATTCATCTCCCCGTACTTCTGCAACAAGGGTAAGCGTTGGTGTGTACTCGGCCTTGACGTGGACATGTGTGTTTTATTGGTGGTGAGTGGGGGGGGGGGGGAGTGGTGGTGTTCTAAAGGTGTTTTCTCTTCTTGTGTGACTTTCTCACTGAGTTATCATTCTGCGCCCCTGGCTGGGTGCCTATGTGCTGTCAAATGACGTATTGTGTGCATGTATGTGTGTGTGCTGCAGCCAACAAGGTTGAGTACCAGGATGCCTTGGTTCTCATCTCTGAGAAGAAGATCAGCAACATCCAGGCCATCATCCCTGCATTGGAGCTGGCTGCCCAGCGCCACCGCCCCCTGGTCATCCTGGCTGAGGACATCGACGGAGAAGCTCTTACCACCATTGTCTTGAACAGGTAACAATGCTGACTGCTCTACAAGTTGAAGGCATACTGTAGTGTTGCCTTCGGTTCTGTTTGACTTCTTCACATTGCTTTGTGCACAGTGAAACTTATTCGCGCTTCAATAGTACTGTAAAGTAGAAATATTCGTCTGGAATTTAATTTCGTCTTTTTCGTCCAAGGAGCTTTTGGACTAAATTAAATGCCGGACTAATGTCGATTTGGCCAGCTTTTCAACACACTCTTATGATCCATGGACGAAATTTTCAACCGGGCGAACTCCCTTTCTTTGGAGTTGGACGAAATTATTAACCGACGAAATGTTCTGCCTGTACAGTAGTAGAACGTACATAATTGATATGCCTGTGCTTCTCTAAAAGCATACCCTCATTTGGTTGGACTATGTTTTCGCTGGAGCACTACAGTAACTTGACTCGGGGATTACCTGCTACTGGTGACAGTTCCTCATTGCGTCTGTTGATCTATCACCTCGTCACCGACTCTACAGTTACACAGTTTGCAACGGACTGATTGCAATTGTTTGTTGAGCCTGGGTGGCTAGTTCTTAGTTGGCCAGCTGGTCTAATCGAATTGCGGATTTGTTCTCATTGCTTGTGATTATCTGCAGGCTGAAGAGCGGCCTCCCCGTTGTTGCCATCAAGGCCCCAGGCTTCGGCGACAACCGCAAGCACACTCTTCAGGACATCGCCGTCTCTCTTGGCGCCAAGGTCAGTCACTTGGCAGTGTGCTACAGCAATGCCGATTAGGTTTTTCGCCCTTTTCTATTCTCATCTATCAGCCTCGCCATTGTACTTGTCCAGTGGTTTTCAGTCGTGGTCTTCCAGGCTTAAGATGTGTGTGTGTGTACGTGTTCGACGTATGGAGCTTTTGGATGCAGTTGGGTATGTTTACCAGGTCCTTGTACATAACACTGAATTTTCGTTAAACTTTGGAGATTGCACCATTTTTTTTCTGTGTGTGAGGGGGGGGGGTATGAGCTACTTAGTAAAGGACGTAGACTGACAATCAACTGTGAGATGACTGCCTAATGAGTACTTGCACTGGTGTTGCTCTTTGGCCGCTCTTACGCATGCTGAGTAGAACGTACATAATTGTTATGCCTGTGCTTCTCTAAAAGCATACCCTCATTTGGTTGGACTATGTTTTCGCTGGAGCACTACAGTAACTTGACTCGGGGATGACTTGCTACTGGTGACAGTTCCCCATTGCTTCTGTTGATCTATCACCTCGTCACCGACTCTACATTTACACACTCACCCTCTGTTAAGGCAGATAAGTGACCTCCCTCCATGTAGCCATGTACTGTTGGTGGTGTCATCATGGCCACTGAAGGAAATGGTGTTTCTTGTGGTAATTCTTGTTTGTTTCTGCTTGTTCCGCCTTTGCTACAGGTCTTTGGAGACGAGGCCATGAACTACAATGTCGCTGATGTCAAGCTTGAGGATCTCGGTCATGCCGGAGAGGTCGTCGTCACCAAGGAGGACTCCCTTCTCTTGCACGGTAAGGGAGAGGCAGATGCCATCTCTGCCCGCGTCAAGCAGATCCAGGCCGAAATTGACGAGACAAACAGCAACTACGAGAAGGAGAAGCTGCAGGAGCGTCTTGCCCGTCTTGCTGATGGTGTTGCCGTGATCAAGGTTAGTGGGCTATGTTGGTGTTAGCATCACGGATAAGTACACGCATTTACTAGTATGTCGTTGGGGGGGGGGGGGGGGGGGATGACCTAATTTTTAAAAACACACAGACTGGCAACTAACTGTGAGATGACTGCCTAATACTAAAGTGAGTACTTGCACTGGATTTGTTCTTAGGTCGCTCTTATGAGTAGAACGTACATAATTGTTGCCTGTGCTTCTCTAAAAGCATACCCTCATTTGGTTGGACTATGTTTTCGCTGGAGCACTACAGTAACTTGACTCGGGGATTACCTGCTACTGGTGACATTTCCTCATTGCTTCTGTTGATCTATCACCTCGTCACCGACTCTACAATTACACACTCACCGTCCGTTGGGGAGATGATATCTAATACCTTTATGTGTGTGTGTGTAGGTGTACTGCATGTTCCATTCTCTCTTCTAGTAGTTAGTATACAGCACATTCATTGTTTTGCAAAAATTGAGCGGAAATTGCTCCACTGTAAATGAATTGCGCCATATACAGCGAAGCATAATTATGACTAATATTCACTAGGCCGCACCAAGTGAGAATGTTTGGCTTGTGTGCTGAATGGAGCAAGCACTCACACCATAGGGGACAGGACCAGGAGGTTTGTTCTAGAAATATGTGAACTTGATACGAGTACACCTTGATCTGCCTTTGTGTGAATTTCAGATTTAAATAGCGAACTTTGGTCGTGGCTCATCGACTGTTGTTGATTGTTCTCTTGTTGTTCAGATCGGTGGCAGCTCTGAGGTTGAGGTTGGTGAGAAGAAGGACCGTGTCAATGATGCGCTGAACGCCACCCGTGCTGCTTTGGAGGAGGGTATTGTGCCCGGTGGTGGTACTGCTCTGCTGCGATGCGCTGCCCCAGTGCGCGAGCTGCTCAAGAACGACACCCTGAGCCACAGCGAGGCCGTCGGTGTCCAGATCGTCAGCGAAGCCCTGTCGCAGCCGTGCCGCATGATCGTCAACAACGCCGGCCTCGACGGCGATGCCATCTGCGAGAGCATCCTGAAGGAGGGCCCGACACGTGGCTTCAATGCCCTGAATGGAGAGATGACCGATATGCTGCAGAGCGGTATCATCGACCCCACCAAGGTCGTGCGCACCGCCCTCGTGGATGCTGTCGGCGTCGCATCGCTGCTCACCACATCCGAGGTGGTCATCACCGAAATGCCCGAGCCCAAGCCCGCAGCACCAGAGGGTGGCGGTGGTATGGGAGGCATGGGAGGAATGGGCGGTATGGGTGGAATGGGTGGTTTCTAACTCTACCCTCTATCTCTCTCTCTCTCCTTCTAGTCCTGCTCGTCCTGCTGCCAATGCTGCCTCTGCTACTGTGTGTACAAAATTTACATTTTAGTTTGTGTTTTTTACTTTCCATACAACACAATGGCAACAAACTAACAAAACAAGGTCATTGTTGAGTTGGATGCATGTGGTGGGTGATGGATGGCAGCTCAGATCCAGCAGTGCCCCGTGAGTAGGAGATCTACAGTGCGTTAGTGGTCCCCTTTATGTTCCGGCACCATTTGTGCTGCGGAAATTCTGCTGCAATGTGCATGAAAGAGGACATTTTGGCTACTGGTAATTGTTCTGGTTTATAAAGTGGGACGACTGTGTATGGACATCGCTACAAAGTCCATTTACTGTGATCACAGGTGGCAAAGCTGGTAAATGTATTATGCACATCTGGATAGGTTACGGTAGAGACTCGCGCACTTGTACATGTATGTCGTTTCCAAGAGCTGTAGCCGAGTTGTTATAAGCAATGCAGGTAGATATGTATTGCAAAAGCTGCGAGAATACTCCACATTCTTCAGCGTGTGGTTCCACTGTTAGTGTAATACTAGTAGTAGGCAGAGTAAATAACCGCCCACCTGGGAACCTATTTATAATGCACATGTACACGCAGTAGTCCTGTCACTCGAGGAGTCGTATAAACCCTGGTCATAATATTATAGTACAATCATGTACATTCTCTCTTCGTCATTGCTGCTCAACTAAGTCCTAGACCTACCAACACTGGGCCTAGGGTGCAAGGTGCTAGCCAGGGAGTCCACTCCACTCCCTGGTGCCACCATATGAGATCAAAAGGAAGACTGTGCATCCTACACAGTCACGATAAAAAGTATGCAACAGCTTGTAATAAGTTCCAGCAAGAGTGCATTATCATAACTTATGTACTAGTACTGTTCGTTCCTGGGCTGATGGAGCTTGTGTTGTTGGGTTTTTTCGCCAGTCGCATGCAATGAAAATGAACAAACCTGCTTGCCTCAGTTGTTGAATCAGTAAATTTTTAGGATAATTTTATCAGTTTTGTTTACGGTGTGTGCATGTCAAGGCAGTGTACATGTATGGGATTTGAAGCAAACGTCTAAACACCGTACAACTGAACACTTAACAGCTATAAAAATAAAATAATGCAGTACATGTACCGGTGTTGAATTTACAAGACCACTGGCCATCACAGGCCCGGTGGAGAGATTCTCCGCCACAAGGAGAGGGGGGGGGGGGGTACAGATGGCCATAAAACTTGCTGAGATTACAATAGTTGCTCTTGGAGTGAGTGGTCCCGAGTCCAGTGTACTCTCCCTTCTTGTCGACTGTGAATGATCACGTCTCATCAAAGATACAAGTTTTTAGAGAAATAGAAGAGAAGGGTGATAAAATATATAACAATTTTGATCCGGTAGCTGCACGTGTCGATTGAAGTTGATGGCCACAGAAGAGTGTGATTGCGGTATAGTAACACAATTATACGCCTTTCACTACTTTGTGCCCACGGCAATGGTCCGGCTTTGCCTCCACTCTCATGGCCGCCTATACTAGCTCACGTCCGTTGTATAGTCCCAGCGGGAAGTAATTGTCCGGTGGCGGTGGCCGTTTAGGTAGTGGCGAGTGTATGACAGGCTCCGGGGGAGGTGGTTGTCCTGAAGAAACAAAAACACCAAAATATGAAAAAATTAGATTAAATATAAATGCAAACGGTTTCATCAAGTAATTATGTTGACCACCTGAACTATTGACTAGTGGCATGTGCTTCGCAAGCTTGTGGCACTTCCTTGTTGATGTCTGCCGGTGTAGTCAAACTGCCCAACGCTGGGCTGAAAAACACTACAATGAAAATGTGTACTTCAGTATGTCTAATCTGCATGTCATATCACAGAGACCCAGGATGCACAAGTTGCCTATGCTACCAAGCATTCATCCTTACCTTCTGTCTTTGCAGGAGCAGCCTTTGCAGCAACGCTTAGCTGGCAGTCACGTCCAACAAATCCATCGGTGCATGTACAGAAGTAACTGTCCAGCATGCCGAGGCAGGAGGCATTGTTTTGGCACGGGTTGCTCCAGCAGTGATCAACACTGTACTCGCAATGCCTGCGTGAAGTACAAGCAAAGAATAAAGATGTTGAGACACTCCAGCATGACTGCGTCCAAGCGTCATCACGCACTGCACTGCACATTGCATTCAACTTGCTCAGATTAGGTATTGGCAAGATACTAGTACACAAAATGAATGCACTGTACTTGTCTTGGAGTACTTACTTGCCCCAGAAGGCCTTAGTGCAGTGGCAGGAAAAGCCGCTGACCTTGTCAATACAGACACCGTCGTTCTGGCATGGAGACGCCTGGCATTCGTTGACCTGCATGAAAACACACATGCATGGAAAATTGGCAATGCTGGAAACTGTACAAATGCATAAATACATTCTGTGCTGAGGAGAGAGAGAGAGAGAGAGAGAGAGAGAGAGAGAGAGAGAGAGAGAGAGAGAGAGAGAGAGAGAGATGTGCACCACGGTTTGACCACCATGTGAAGGAACACGTCCATATCCTTTTCCGGATATAAAGGTGCTGCAGGTCACTTCATCGCCGTGCAGCATCACATTTCCTGTCAGGTAATGTCACTGTGCTGCCAAAATGTTTGCAGCAAATTTCAATGCTGAATACTACACATGGCACTGAGCGGCAGCATGACTGCTGTATCTGTTTTATATTATCTCCCTTTTTATTTTAAACTTACCTCATGCTGGCACTGAGAGCCGACAAATCCCTTAGAGCATGCACAGTGGTAGTCCTCTGCTCCAATCGGTATGCACTGGCCTCCGTTCTGGCATGGCGACGGCTTGCCACAGCCGCCGGCCGGCACCTCGCAGAAATTACCGCCAAAGCCCTCGGCACACTTGCACCAGTGCGCGTTGATGGCGTCCACGCACTCTCCGGCGTTCTCACACGTGACATTCACACAGTCGTCAATGTTCACCTCGCAGTAGTGGCCATCGAAGCCGGGCGGACACTGACACGTGAAGTTGTTGATTCCGTCCACGCACTTCGCCTCGTTCTGGCAGATGGCGCGGAACAGTCCGCATTCATCAATGTTGACCCCGCACCACGGCCCGGTGAAACCTGGTGCACACGCACAGTCAAATGTACCCACCAGGTCGCGGCACTGGCCCCCGTTCATGCACACGTCGCCGGGCAGGCCAGCACAGTCGTCCACGTTGACCTCACAGTTGGCGCCCGAGAAGCCTGCCGCGCACAGACACGTGTACTGGTGCAGTCCGTCGATGCACTGTGCTCCATTCAGGCATGGCTCGGACTCACACTCGTTAATCTCCACAGCGCAGAATGCTCCTGTGAACCCAGCTGCGCACCTGTGGCAATATTGCATGCAGAGCATGAAAGACATCAGTCAGCATCTACAATAGTGGATAAAGTATAGTAAACTGTGTCCAGATAGTGTACATGATGCAGTCATGACGTTGTGCAGCCTGCTAATGGAAAGTATGAGGTGCATGATGGCAACATGATCATCGCCTTACTCCATAATCCTTACAGGCCCTCCCACACGCACACAGGTACACGCACATACAATGTACGCACACTTGTAGTTATGCATGCATGCACACTCTCACACAAACCAATGGGTAGCATCACACTAGTCATCGTTGTTGTACTTACTCGCACGAGAAGTCATTGACCTGATCGATGCAGGTGCCACCATTCAGGCACATCCATCCTCTCAGAGCACACTCATCCACATCCGTCTCACAGTTTTTGCCCTCAAAGCCGAGCTGGCATTCGCAGGTGTATGCCTCTCCAGCTCCTTTGCGACTGCACGTGCCATTGTTCTGACACGGATCCACCAGGCAAGGATCAGTGGCTGTTGTGATTATCACCTCAGCAGCAAGCGTTGTGGTGGTCATCGGGTGCTGCGTGGTAGATAGCGGTGTGGCTGTTGGAGTTTGTGTTGTTGTCGGTAGTGTAGTTGTCAAAGGTTGAGTGGTGGTCTGTGGTGCAGTTGTTTGCACCTCCGTTGTGCCCAGCATACTGGTAGCCACTTCTGCGTCTGTTGTTTCCCGCTGCACAGCATCAGATAGCGTGGTTGTGGGCATGAACGTGGCAACCTCGGGCCCAGCGGTAGATTGCTGGGTGGTCTCTAGTTCTACCGGCTGAGCGGTAAACGTCCTGACGTCCTCTGTAGGCACTGCGAGAATATCCGCTGTTCCCACTTGCTGTGTACCAGCACCAGTATGTGCTGCACTGGCCGTGGTAGTCATAGCACTCATATCTGTACCAGATGCCGGCACAGCAGTAGAATCACTTGACTGCGGGGTTGTCCTGTCCAGTGCCTGCTCAGCCTGGCTTGTGGCAAAATGAGATTCTGGTGTTGTTCCGATACTATTATTCTGTTCTGTTTGCATGTCCGTGCCTGCTTGGAACACAGTTCGGTCGGTGGTGACCCATGCGGGTGGGAACTCCGTTGTTTCAGGTCCTCCTGTCTCTGCCGTCAGATCAGTAGCGGGTACCTCAGTTTGCACTGCAGTAGATTCTGGCGTTGTTCCGATACTATGATTCTGTTCTGTTTGCATGTCCGTGCCTGCTTGAAACACAGTTCGGTCGGTGGTGACCCATGCGGGCGGGAACTCCATTGTTTCAGGTCCTCCCGTCTCTGCTGTTGCATCAGTAGTGGGTACATCAGTTTGCCCGGAAGTAGATTCTGGCGTTGTTCCGATACTATGATTCTGTTCTGTCTGCATGTTCGTGCCTGCTTGGGATACATTTTGGTCGGTGGTGACCCGGGGTGGGAACTCCGTTGTTTCAGGTCCTCCCGTCTCTGCTGTTGCATCAGTAGTGGGTACATCAGTTTGCCCGGAAGTAGATTCTGGCGTTGTTCCGATACTATGATTCTGTTCTGTCTGCAGGTTCGTGCCTGCTTGGGATACATTTTGGTCGGTGGTGACCCATGCGGGTGGGAACTCCGTTGTTTCAGGTCCTCCCGTCTCTGCCATCAGATCAGTAGCGGGTACCTCAGTTTCCTCTGTGGTGGATTCTGGCGTGGTTCCAATACTATTACTCTGTTCCGTTGGCATGTCTGTGGCTGCTTGGGATACATTTTGGCCGGTGGTGACCCATGCAGGTGGGAACTCTGTAGTTTCAGGTCCTCCAGTCTCTGCTGTCAGATCAGTAGTGGGTACCTCAGTTCGCTCTATGGCGGATTCTGGCGTGGTTCCGATACTATGATTCTGTTCTGTTTGCATATCCGTGCCTGCTTGGAATATATTTTGGTCGGTGGTGACCCATGCGGCTGCGACCTCCGTTGTTTCAGGTCCTCCCGTCTCTGCCGTTGCATCAGTAGCGGGCACGTCAGTTTGCACGGCAGTTGATTCTGGCGTGGTTCCAATATTCTGATTCTGTTCCGTTTGCATATCCGTGCGTACTTGGGATACATTTTGGCCAGTGGTGACCCATGCGGGTGCATACTCGATCGTTTCAGGTCCTCCTGTCTCTGCCATCAGGTCGGTAGCGGGTACCTCAGTTTGCACAGCAGTGGGTTCTGGCGTGGTTCCGACATCAGGGTTCTGCACTGCTTGCATGTCTGTGCCTACTTGGAATACATTAATTCGGTCTTTGGTGACCCATGCCGCTGCGTACCCAATTGTTCCAGGTCCTCCCGTCTCTGCCATCAGATCAGTAGCGGGTACCACAGTTTGCACTGCAGTGGATTCTGGCGTGGTTCCGATAGCAATATTCTGCTCTGTCTGCATGTCCGTGGCTGCTTGGAATACATTTTGGTCGGTGGTGACCCATGCGGGTGCGTACTCGATTGTTTCAGGCCCGCCAGTCTCTGCTGTTGCATCAGGACCGAGTATGTCGGTTTGTACTGCAGTGGATTCTGGCGTGGTTCCGACACTAGGATTCTGTTCTGTTGGCACGTCCGTGGCTGCTTGGGTTACATTTTGTCCGGTGGTGACCCATGCGGGTGGAAACTCCGTTGTTTCTGGTCCTCCTGTCTCTGCCGTCAGATCAGTAGCGGGTACCTCAGTTTGCACTGCAGTGGATTCTGGCGTGGTTCCTACACTATGATTCTTTCTTGTTTGCATGTCCGTGGCTGCTTGGGATACATTTTGGCCAGTGGTGACCCATGCGGGTACATACTCGATTGTTTCAGGTCCTCCCGTCTCTGCCGTCAGATCAGTAGCGGGTACCTCAGTTCCCTCTGTGGTGGATTCCGGCGTGGTTCCGATACTATGATTCTGTTCCGTTTGCATGTCTGTGGCTGCTTGGGTTAGATTTCGGTCATTGGTGACCCATGTGGGTGCATACTCGATTGTTTCCGGTCCTCCAGTCTCTGCTGTTGCATTAGGAGTAGGTACATCAGTTCGCACGGCAGGAGATTCTGGCGTTGTCTCGATACTATGATTCTGTTCTGTTTGCCTGTCCGTGGCTGCTTGGGATGCATTTTGGCCGGTGGTGACCCATGCGGGCGCATACTCAATTGTTTCAGGTCCTCCTGTCTCTGCCATCGGATCAGTAGCGGGTACTTCAGTTTGCACTGCGCTGTGGTGAGCATCAAAATGCGGTGTTCTGGCCTCTGCTGCTTCCGTTGTTTGATTGGGCTGAGTTACGTTTTGCTCAGTGCCAATCTCGGTATTGTCTTGTGCCATGGTGGGAACGACTACATTGATTAATTCTGTCATGTTAATGTGGACACCATCAGTACTAGGAGCAGCTGGGTTGGAATCAACGCCGGTCTCAGCCGTAGTGTTCTCTGTATTGACAACCGTTCCTTCTGCAATTCCCGGTGGAGTGGTTTCCCCGGCGCCCAAGGTTGTGCCCGACTGGGCAGTTTGAGCAGCCACCTCCATTTGGCCTGCAGTTTCAGATGCATTGGCTGGTGGAGTGGTTTCCCCGGCACTCAAGGTCGTGGCCGACTCGGCAGTTTGAGCAGCCACCTCCGTTTGGCCTGCAGTTTCAGATGCATTGGTTGGTGGAGTGGTTTCCCCGGCACTCATGGTCGTGGCCGACTCGGCAGCTTGAGCAGCCACCTCCGTTTGGCCTTCAGTTTCAGATGCATTGGTTGGCGGAGTGGTTTCCCCGGCACCCAAGGTTGCGACCGACTCGGCAGTTTGAGCAGCCACCTCCGTTTGGCCTGCAGTTTCAGATGCATTTGTTGGTGGAGTGGTTTCCCCGGCACCCAAGGTTGCGACCGACTCAGCAGTTTGAGCAGCCACCTCCGTTTGGCCTTCAGTTTCAGATGCATTTGTTGGTGGAGTGGTTTCCCCGGCACCCAAGGTTGCGACCGACTCAGCAGTTTGAGCAGCCACCTCCGTTTGGCCTGAAGTTCCAGATGCATTTGTTGGCGGAGTGGTTTCCCCGGCACTCAAGGTTGTGACCGACTCGGCAGTTTGAGCAGCCACCTCCGTTTGGCCTTCAGTTTCAGATACATTGGTTGGTGGAGTGGTTTCCCCGGCACCCAAGGTTGCGACCGACTCAGCAGTTTGAGCAGCCACCTCCGTTTGGCCTGCAGTTCCAGATGCATTGGTTGGTGGAGTGGTTTCCCCGGCACCCAAGGTTGTGACCGACTCGGCAGTTTGAGCAGCCACCTCCGTTTCGCCTTCAATTTCAGATGCATTGGTTGGTGGAGTGGTTTCCCCGGCACCCAAGGTTGTGACCGACTCAGCAGTTTGAGCAGCCACTTCTGTTTGGCCTGCAGTTTCGGATGCATTGGTTTGTGTACTCTCAGTTGCCACTCCTGATGGTGACTCAGTTGCCACTCCTGGTGGTGACTCAGTTGCTGTGCTGTTTGCGAATACCACAGCGGTATTCACTTTTGTAGAGACTGGCGCGGCCTTCCAGTCAAAGTCAGCGTTTGGGACAGTCGTGCTCCCTGGGCCAGCGTATATAACGCCGCTTTTCTCTCCATTGCCGCCTCCTAAAGGATAACCGGTTGGGTGACCATGATCATGTATCTTATACTGGCGGTCGGCTGGAACTTGGAGAATATCCTTGCCTGCATCCTTGCCTAGATATGGATAGGGTTCTGCAGTTGAATCAACAGGCTTTGCAGCAATCTGATTGGGTTCTGTCTTAGCAAACTCGACCGGAACACCGCCGTCTGCAGTGGGAATGACATCATTACTTGTTGTCATGATATAATTGCTTGGTGTAGTTGTGCCATTGGGTGGGGTGCTTGCTGCAACTTGTTCTGTGGCCATGGAGGGTTGTTCCGACGGGGCACCTTCGGTAGCATTTGCAACTTGTTCCTTGACCATGGAGGTTTGTTCCGACGGAGTATCTTCGGTAGCATTCGCAACTTGTTCCGTAACCACGGAGGGTTGTTCCGACGGGGTATCTTCGGTAGCATTCGCAACTTGTTCCTTAACCATGGAGGTTTGTTCCGACGGGGTATCTTCGGTAGCATTTGCAACTTGTTCCTTAACCATGGAGGGTTGTTCCGACGGGGTATCTTCGGTAGCATTCGCAACTTCTTCCGTAACCACGGAGGTCTGTTCCGACGGGGTACCTTCGGTAGCATTTGCAACTTGTTCCTTAGCCATGGAGGTTTGTTCTGAAGGGGTACCTTCGGTAGCATTTGCAACTTGTTCCTCAGCCATGGAGGGTTGTTCCGACGGTGTACCTTCTGTAGCATTTGCAACTTGTTCCTCAACCACGGAGGGTTGTTCCGAAGGCGTACCATCGGTAGCATTTCCTTCGCCATGATCCAGTGGTATGGTTGGGTCAACTTCAGACTGGTTTTGACCTGAGGTTGGTGGCTCTATGGTTGCAATTGTGAGAGCTGGGTCCTGCTGCGGGTTCAGGGTTTCACACTGCCGTCCAGTATAGAGAGGCATGCACAGGCACCTGCTGCAGTCGGAGAGCAACGTGCCACCATTCTGACATGACAGGTCACAGACTGCACACAGTACATGCCAGTATACACGCACACATGCACACACATGCACACACACGCACACACACACACACACACACACACACACACACACACACACACACACACACACATCCATACATGCACATATGCAAACCAAACATGACATTAGCTGCACATCATGACCAGGTATCCTTTGTGTGTTTTCGCACCTGCATTCGAGTGTATGTACTTCCAAGAACAGTACACATACATGTGCTTTCCTGGCACAATGTCCACCATTGAGATCTTCACTGTACAGTGTAGAGTACATCATATGTATTACTACGCGCTGTATTACATGTACATGCCATCAGCTTGGATATTGTTGGCACACAGGTGTTAGATACCTGAGATAGCCTTTGCCGCTTGAACCAGTCTTGATGTATGTGTGTGTGTGTGTGTGTGTGTGTGTGTGTGTGTGTGTGTGTCTCATTCTCTCTCATTCATTCTCTCTCTCTCTCTCTCTCTCTCTCTCTCTCTCTCTCTCTCTCTCTCTCTCTCTCTCTCTCTCTCTCTCTCGGTCACACACACACACACACACACACACACACACACACACACACACACACACACACACACACACACACACACACACACACACACACACACTACTACTACTACTACTACTACTATTGACAGCTGCCAGGATTGGCCACGCCGCTCCCAGATGGGAGGTACTGTCAGAGAGGTTAGGGGGGGAGGAAGGCAATGCTCCAAGTGGCGTTCCAGATCTTGCCGCCTCCGGAACCGTCGGTTGTGTAAGTCGAAGTATTGTCGCAGTACGGATTTGGCGTGAGATTTCTGTTAAACCATCCTTGAAGGGTGGTGGCGTTCCTACGGATGTGGAAAACTCAGCCTCTAGCTGAGTCTGACGCGAACCGTGAATTTTTTTCTTCTGTTAAACTGGAAACTGTTGTTGTTGGCAGAATGAAATTTGAGAAATTAGTTGTTGAGTGCACAGTAAGGTTTTGTTCAGGTTGGCCTATAGCAATGTTTGTTAGCTCTACACAGGTGCATAGCGTAATTATGTTCGAGAGTATTCCAGGACAAACTTTAGTCCGGTTGATTTGGAAATACAGTTTCACGGTTGCAGCTGTATGCCAGTACCCGGATGTTTAGACTAACCAAATCTATGACGCAAATCCACGAAACGTCCGCATCGTAGCATACACTGGTCAGTAAGCAAATGAGCGGAGTGCTTGGTACTGAATACTGCACTCTCTGTCTCAGTCCTGTATAATGATCATCTCCCTGTCTCTCCCCCTTGTTGTTTCCACCATACAAATGTCCTCCCCAACCTACCTGGACCGCATTTTCAGTGGAGGGAAAGTGTAGTTATGCCAGCTCAACACAGGGCTTTTTGCAACTAAACAGCTGTACCTGTGTTGCTACAAGTACAACACATCACAGACTTCACTGCCCACTGGCTGCTTACGCCTGATATACTGACTAGATCAACAACAAAAAAGTTCGGCTGGTGACACTGGCGATACTGGAGGGACCGAATAGTGCTTCATGTACAACGGGTCATGTTACAATCATTGCACAATCATGTACATTGTAGTTCTGCGTTGCGCCTCATTGAGGTTTCATGATCGAACACGTTCCCAGGCACAAGAGAGTCGAAGAAGATCATCCCAGGCTTTTCTCATTGCCGTGCTCCTACGCGTAGGGGATGTAGTACCACCGGTACGTGCAGTATTGGATTCGGCTGAACACCGATGTCCACTACATCACGCGAAGATGCGATAAAAACTAGGAGGGCCGGAGTGACATGTCTTCGGCACCGATAGTCACTCTAAAAAATTAATGCAAAGTGGTTCGGCGCGGCCAGACCACCGGCGCTACTCATAATCCCACTGTAGGCGGGCGAGCTATTTGCTACAGAAAACTCTAGTCTCTAGCCAGATTGCAGTGATCTTCGTCCGTGAAACGATCATTTGGGGAAATGAAGGGGACAAATTTTAGCGGAGAGACTTTGACAGGATGGAATTCTTTTTGCAATGCCTTACCGTCACACGATTCGGTAGCATTCCGGCAGCCACGACACGTCTCTCCCGTGTTCGTTGGGTTGGGAAACCCGAAGAGATCCATCTCCAAGGAGCCGTTGTGCGTACAGACGAAGTGCAACTGCCGCAAAGCATTGTCATTGTCCACCACCGTGAAGACGACCTCCTTGGCGAAACCACGACGATCGAATGCCAAGCAGTTCAGATAAGCATGAGAAACGATCGAGTTCGGAGGCAGTAGTGGCCTCGCTGTGATTTGCAGCTGTTCCGCAGACCAAAGTGTTAGCAAACTGCAGTTAGGCGCTGCAAGAGTGGCCAAATCTGCTGCCTCCGGCCAATGCCCTCGGTGTTGAACTGGCGCAGCATGAGAACCTAGCCAGAACGCGCATGAAACGAGCAGTATGCTTTGGGCGGACAAACAGCAGAAGCTGAGACGATTCACACACCCACTGCAAGCCATCTCCGTTACTTGTAGATCCACAAGCAGGCGAGAAGAGACAGCAGACCTTTCAGCGCTTCCTCATCTGACCTTTGCACCCACTCCTTTGGTGCACACTCGACTCTCCAGTTCCAATCGCGTCTAACTCAGTCTCTACGACTCTAGATCGCCCTGATTCGTTCTGTTGGCCGAAGTGGGTGAATGGCTATGTGGGAAGGTTTCGTCCAAGCGTGTTCACAACTACTCCAAGTGACACTTCGCTTTCAGTTTCACTTTACCGTCCTTCTCCTCACCGATCGGGCCGTGCGATGGCCAGCGACAAGGTAGCAGCGGTGCATAAGATGATGCGTTGGCTTCTGGCGGGGGTTCGGTGCATGGCGAGTGCGAGCGTCGGGCTGCCACATAGCGACTCGGCTAGGAGGAGTGCAGGCACGTTGTTGTTGTTGTTGCGAGAGGCTAAGGAAATCAACCCGCTACCCGTCGTCTGTACATGGCGCAGCGCTTGCTAAGTTCCAACCGGCAACAGTCACAGTCGCCGCTGTGTGCATCCTGTGACGTTGCTAGCTGGTGTTGGCCTCCAGTGATCCACTTGCTTGAAAGTATGCCAGTTGAACTGCAGCACCATGGTTATGGACTTAGTGTCGCTTATGTTGAACATGGCTACACGTCAACTAAAATACTACTTTGTCTGCTTCATGGATACGTACACTGGCATGCGACCTAGTATTCATGCCCAAATTAGCAAAACTATTGCATTCACTTCGGGCCATGACATTGACGGAACGCCTACCGCCGGCATGTAGTCTGCAGAACGTAGATCTACTTGTTGCTTGATAAAAGAGAATGCTGACTTCACTATGCCCTGGTTGGTTATATTACAACTCTGCACAATGCAATGCATGTAAAACAGCAGTGATACTGGTGTACATGTATTGCATCGCATGAACTGACGAGGGCTATGTGACGTCTAGCGTCTGCGCTTGTCTGCTCAGTTGCACCATTGAACCGGTGGTGAACCCTGCTCCACGGTAGAATCTACGAATAGTTCAGAACCTCTGCAGACTGCAGAGTCTTGTGCTGCCAGTGCCAGACAGTCTCAAGCCCACACCCACACCCATACACTACGTATGATATGATGTGTAGCAGTCGCGACTGCCAGGCATCTTGTTTGTTTGTTTGTATTTATTTTGATTCGCAAATTCAAACAGGCATAGATGATAGAACCCAATAACATGAAAGCGAATATGAAAATTATAATGAGAATGAGAATTTTAAAAACACTTAGATCTTCAGCGTAGAGTCAGCGGTACATCAGAGGGAGATCGGGTACATCAGAGGGAGATCGGGTGCAATCTCTGTCAGTTATGACCGTCTGGATCTCACAAGGTTGACTGATTTATTGCTACATTTGTATTTCAAGAAGACCTAACCCGACCCATCACCCAGACCAACACTGGCAACATGTTTCCAGGTTTGGAGAAGGGCCTTGTCGTGACCACAATGGATGGGGCATTACTTTGTACATGATACATTTCCAGTGTACTTCGAGATACCACGGGACCAGACGCTGTGCATGTGTTCTTAGGTTTATAATAATTATGTACTTATTTCTTTGCATGTTGCAGCCATTACAGGCTACACTGCCACCATCCGCATTGAGGTTTGTACATACCATGAAATGGCATGATACAGACAGTGATCTACACACCACACAATCATGTACAGAGTTGTGGGTGAGACCGGTCACCACTGCCACTGGGTCACAGAAACCTACACTACAGCCTACATAACACTACACTACGAGTACCATGCAGTACAGGCTGTGGCAAGCTGCTGCGTTGAAAGCCTACATAATGCACATAAGGCGGTAGTACATAGTCGGGCAATGGGATGACGTCAGCTGACGATCAGAGATGCTTGTGCGGCCAATCATCTGAATGGATGCATTTGTGCGCGTGTGCCCGTCACCGATACAACTAGGAGTAGGAGCGTCGCGCGCCATTCTCTCCGCCCGCTTCGATCACCAAGCTAGGACAATGTAAGAGCGTGTAGAATCTTCAGGGGAAGGTATCGGCCAACCGTCAAGCAGACCTTACCCCGTAATGCCTGCCAATATCGTTAGGCTGTGACAGTGTCCATCAGGCTTCACTACTGCATGGACGTCGGTAGGGAAGCGACGGCCGGAACATTCGAACAGGGATATCCTCGCTCTTGCACTTAACGTGTACTTCAGCGTGGAAGACAGAGTGTCGCGTATACGCTAGCATGTTGCAGAGCCTGTGTCACAGTGTGTGCTGTGTCTGCGGGATATCGTTTAGCAGGGGAACGGTCATCATCATGTTCATAGCACTTAAGCAGTCTAATGTCATGCATGAGTGAAAAAGACCGATGGCGTGTTGTCGGCCTACATGGGGAAAGTTCTGCCCAACACAACACGAATGCTTTTAAAGGCGTCTATGCGGGTCCAGTACTTCCTTTGTAGAAGCCCACGACGCAACTTGATAACCTATTCGAAACAACAACAAATCTCATTTGTTGTTGTTGTTGTTGATTTTATTCGGATTCCCTGACCAAAACAGACAAAATATACCCCACAACAATGGGGTTAACAAGGAGAGGCACAGTGTCCTGAATTTCCTCTCACTAGAATGGAGCCATAGTATCGCTATACAGTACATGAACCTCCTTGGAAATCGTGCATTTTGCTTTGGAGCGACTGACTCTAGTGGTGGGGGTTTCAAAGTACCCAGCCTGTACATGAATTCTTTGATACCTCCTGGGCCAATGCAGTTACAGAGAGCTGCAGGCAGTAGATCTACACTACAGACGTTCCTGTTTTGCGCATGTCATCACCTAGGCTTTCGGCAGCGCTTTGCTGACATGGCGTCACAAAAGACAGTGGGTTTCGCGGCAAGCCGACCGGTACTTGCGGAACCTGCGTGCCATTAAAACTTATAATACATTAGCATAAAGCGTATTTAAAAGAAGTAAATTATCGTGTCTGTTCCCGAAGGAAACTCACGACGGTCGCTAACACCCGGTAAACCATAGTAAATACATACATCAGCATAATATAGGCAACATAGGGTGCTCCACTGCTGGAAGAGTGCTCCATACCCCGAGGCAGAGCGGTTTTTACATGGACTCCGAGCTTTACGTTAGTCGCGGTAATCAGGCAACTGTGGGGGAGGGGGAGGGAGGGATGATAATAAGAACAGCTCGAATTGAGCTCTACGCATCTGTGAGTGAAAAGGTTCCATTCATGTCTGTTTTCGGCTAAGACAAAGGTTTCAGGGACAGTGATGTTGGTTTTCTTCAGGTCTTGCTTTATAATGTTCGTCTATCTGGTTGGTGGACGTTCGCGTGGCTTTTTAATATCTTCAATGTTGAAGGCTACGTATATGGCTTGAAGGGATGATGAAGTCAGGCAACCAGGACCTACATCTAATCTTTACTAGGCAGAGCGAGGCGAGGAGTCGAAGGAATTAGAACCGAGCCTGACCAGGACTGCAGTTCTCGCAGTTCCCTTTACAACGCCGTGCACGTTTTTGGGCTTGGTCCCTATAGACTCCCTAATCGTAGTGTTTGACCTGTCTTCTGAAGTTAGTTTTGTGCGAGACCCGCCTCTGCGTGACCTACACGCCTCACAACCTTGTCGCCTGGGGTATCACTATCACTGTATCAGTATGTATGAACGGTTTGTGATAACTGTTACTTGCTTCCAGTTCTTTCGCCTCTTCGCCTCGCGCTCCCTTAATCAGTTAATGTTCGGGTCGCCTGACTTGACTCACCAGTTGCCTGATGAATATGAAGAGCGGACAATTCTTGGGTTCTTCTCTCCTTGCTGTCAGTTCATGTACAACGACATGTATGTTTACTTGGAAAGGTCTTCTTTGTAAATTCGGAACGACGCTTCACGCAGCTTCATTATAGCAACTTGTATTGTGGCAACACTGGCCAACAGGTCTTCTTTGGTTGTGAGAACTGTGTTGAACACGTTGTACTGCAAGAGACCTAACACCGCGGACCGGTATTCCTTCACCTTCAGAAACCACCATATTATACCAAGAGTACAATGTACTCTTGGCGATGCATTGCATCATTTCCCGCCAGGCACCGCCATGGCGTTTTGTCCGTGTCCTCAACAGTACTGGTTAGTCAGTAATCAGACTGGTAATATGATGGCGATGGACATGGCACGAAACCGCAGCACTACGAGAATCAGAAAAGACCTCGACATTCTCTTCGTCACTTCCATCGAGTACTAGTATCCATGAAGACTACTACTAGTATAGTATACTGTTGGACATGGCCTATGGTGTCATGCGTCGACGCCATGGAGAAGACCGACTAGAATCACCATGTACTATTATACTTATAGGACGCCATCGCCTCACCAGGTCCATGGAACTCAAATAACCGGAGGACTTCTTTTTGAACTCCATATCCAGTGCACTAGTGACTGCCACAGCCCACAGGACTGCTGGTGGTCCTGACGTCATGACGTGACAGGCTGAGCTGAAGCTGAAGCCGGGTAAGGATAATCGTGGCGACTGTGTCTTGTTGTCATTTTCAAGTGTTCTCACCCTTGTCACGACCCGCCAGCGGCAGGTAGCCTTGGTGTTGACACTGACAGACGGCTCGTGAGAAGACGTGGACAAAAGCCTGAAAGGGGAGAACTGATGCAGATCAGTCGGAGTGCTGAGCTGAAGTACTTACTGCTTACCCGACATTCCTACATTGTACTAGTATTTTTTTACGACTCTTTTCCTAAGCAATACACGTACACATGATAATTATGAATGGTTCAACAATATGTGAATCATGGGATGCCTCTTCAAGTCTTCATTCGTCCGCGGCAGTTCCGAGACGGGGTGGGCTTCGTCTCGTCTCATTTCATTGCAAAGACTAAGTGAGAAAAGTCCTACCGGTACTCCTACATGTACATGTACATGTATGTGCTACATTCGAGCGTTTGCCTGCCCCCCCCCCCCCCCCCCACTAGCCCTTGGCGGAGAATAGGCAGATTCTGCTCGAAAAGCAGTGAAGTTGGCAGAACCATAATAATGAGTTCCACCGCCGGATCGACGGGTCCTGGCCTGTGGCAAAGATTTACATGTATTTAGCGATACTTCAGCTACTGCATTGCGCTCTTGATACCACTACACTGTAGTGTCTGTAGTACCATACATGTTGGATTCGATCGTCTGGGAGTAGTCTCTTGCTCTCGAAGCCGTTGCCAGGTGGTAATGAATGTTACAAAATCATGAACGGGCGGGATTCCGGAGGCGTTTATCGACAGTATTCAACAGTGACTATAGACTAGTCGAGGAGCAAGTGGGTCAACTACTAGTACATGTACTGTAACTCCCATTGTTCTCTCTTTTCGTTGCTGTTGGTCACCTTGGCATTCGTCCATGCCACTATTGTTTCGATAGAATGTCTCACGATGAATAATAATACTGATGGGCTTCCTAGGAGCTACAATGTAGGAGGGAGGTTGCAGTGACAAAACATCATAGCCTTAGTAAAAAACACGAATTTTGAATAGAATAGCACGGTTCCAACGTTATTCATTGACTGAGCGTTCTTTGCTTTGTACGTAATAACGCTACTGATACTAGTAGTAGGCTATTTTCTACAATAGTTTATTGTTTCCATTCGCTTTTTTGTACAGTCATGCACATAATCATTGTACATGACTGTATGTAATCGGGCGACACCACGGCACCCGTATGGTTATCATGGTTATGCGCGACCTACCAGGTCAGATTTCAGATAGGCTGGTACTTCAACTTCATACTAGCAACCAGGGAGTCGTAAAATACCATTCCCATTTTACGACTCCATGGAGTGATAGCAACACTCGGACATTTGCCAGGGAGCCTGAGTCGTCAGTCTTCGACGAGAGTCCCTGGTTGACACATAGTCATTACGCGATCCGGCGAACCAGCTTACCAAGGGCTTGTCGTCCCCTACTGCCCTAGCCTACCAGCTGCTGGCCTAGGCTAGGCGCCTGGCCAGCTGGGCGCCATATGGCCTTTTATGGGCCCGATCGCCGAAAGCAAAAAGACAGAAAAAGAAAGATTCTACGTAAAATGGCGCTAAATTCCAAAGGAGCACGCACGTGCGGAACTCGCGCATGCATCGTCCACCCGATATGTGCACGCGTGGTGCACCGCGTACCGGTGATCTACGTAGATCTATCTACGTGCTACGACCAGTCGACACTAGTGCACTGCTCATTGATCACTCAAAGAAAAAGCCTTGCTCTCACTCATCACATGCACATGCATGCGGCCTGCGTGCTTGACTTGAGATCGAGAGACTCAGAGTGTAGCCTGTTTTGAAACTGGAAAACAAAGGCGAACTCCACGCGTAGATTCTACACGGTCACCAGATAGACGCCGCTGCTCGTGCATGTAGCAAACCGACTGTTTTGTTTGTTCCCGAAACAAAGCACTTTCTGACTTGTTCTTGTGCTATCTCCACTTTTATGTGTATTGTTCAAGGAGTTGAGTTGCTCTCTGTGCATCTTCTTTGAGAGCTGGCTTGAAAACTTTGAACTGAGCATGAGTAGGGCCAGGGGTTGAGGCTAAAAATGTTCAACCAATTCAAATATGAGAAATCGAAAATGGCTGACAAAATCTTTTCAGTGAGAGATGAAGAAGACGACGACGGTGGCTCTTCCGACACAGAGTCTTGGTCGGGCACACCGCCAGACACTCCACCTCCACTAATCCGTCGGGCGCCCATCACCACCATACCTGAGACACCACCCGAGAACTGGTGCAAAGTCTCGAACACTCACTCGGAGAGGTCGCAGCCTTGTGCCAGCAATGTCCCGTCCTTCTACGGGGTGCATAGCTCAACTATCAACAACTCATCATCGTCAGCAAGAGCCACGGCTGGTATGAGCGCTTCGAGTAGCAGCAGGAAGCCTGCTCCGATACGGTTGTCTTTCAAAGAGAAGAGCAGCACTGCCAGCAGTGAAAATGGAACAACGGACAGCAAAGCTGCTGCTCGCTCCGGGAAGTCTCTTGACGTGATGCGTTTAGTGGAAATGTTCCCCGAAACTGAGCCGAGTCATCTGCAAGAAGTGCTCGATGGCTGTGAAGGCAACGTGGAGGCAGCTGTTGGAAAGCTGCTGGCTGAAGACGGTGAGTATTTGACTTGTGCTTACTTACATAAAATATGTGGATGACTGACGACATGTGGAATTCAAAAGGGATTTCCCCTTTCTTCTGCATACTATAATACCAAGAGTAGATAAACAAGAGTGTGCAACTCCGGATGGATTGGCCCACGGCGGAATTTTTTGTTGACGTAATCTTTTCGACGACGCACGCGCTGCGAGCCTTTTGGAGAGTTTTCCCTCGTGCACTTGGCTGGGCTTTACACTACAAGGTCGGTGCCCAGCACGTGCTCTCACACTGATCTGCGGCAAAGCCGCGTTTCTCTGAAAAAAGGTGACGTAAACAAAAAATTCCGCCGTGGGCGCGGGGTATCTGCAGATTGTGCAGGAGAGATCCGGAGTTGCACACTCTTGTTTATCTACTCTTGATAATACTGTGGCATTCTGAATATGAGTCTGTGACGCTACAAAGTACAATGCTAATGTGACGTCCAAGGGGTTGGCTTCTCATACGGATCGTTTGGCTTTGCTTCGTAAAGACTATTTGCTGTGAGACCAAAGCGTATGGTTCGCCAGGCGACCTCTATTCTATCGGCTTGGCTCTGCTAGTTGTTGTTGTATTATGCGATGCGAAGCTGGGCTTCTAGTAAATCTATAATACTGTGGAGGCCTTATAATTATGTAACGAAGTGCTAAATCAAGCGACTTAAATTAAAGAGGAGATATCTGTCGTTAAAATAGACCACGTTATACATACAGGCAACTTGGCTAATAACGACTGCGGATATAACGACTGCGGATATAACGACAATTGGCGAATAACGACAGAATTTCCATGCCCAGAGCAAAGTCCATACTACCTGTATACCTATAATGAGACTTCGGGTATGACGACACTTCGCGAATAAGGACGCTTTTCTGATGCCCGGCCGAGTGTCGTTTCGCGCAAAGTTGACTGTAAATCGATACTTATACTGTTGCTGGTGAGCGTTGAGAATGAGTTAGTATTGTTACCTTTGGTATACGTATCTGGTCAATTTTAGGAAATCGTTATATTTGCGGCTCGTTAGAATAGTGGCTTTTACAGTACTACATGGTAGGGTCTATGTATGTCAGACAAACTTTCTTACTTAGTGTGGTGCGCCGCATTCTGATGATCATGTCGCTGAGGCTAGTTCGAGATCCATGCATACATTCCGAGTGAAAATGGTTGATAATAGTGGAGCCCAGCTGATTGGGAAGTGGTGCATTGTGGCCTCTCCAAACAAGACGATTCAATTCAGCAAGGCGAGGACGATTCCTTCTGAAATTTCATTGCTGCCCGACTTTCGGCAGTCCCCTTTCTAGCGTTTAAAGTGAGCACATACAATGTGCGAGCATCATGTGGAAGAGTCAGCGTGAGCACAGCAAAGCTAATTTAATTGCTGCTTAAATTGCAACATGTACGAGGGTGCATGGCTGGATGCGGTCAGTTGGGGGAAGCACCGCACTGACTGGAGTCACCTAGTAGGTTTTGTAATTTTGGGCAGGATTGCTTTGTGCTCGTGGATGCTAATGAACAAGAATGGATAGATGCGGCTAGCCTGCGCCATAAGTCGAGGCCTGACCTAGACAAAGAATGAATGGCTAAACACCACCGTTGCTGATTTGCTGTTTCTTACTGCCACACTAGGAGAGTCTCCTATGCCAGCCTTGGTGCCATGCGGGAAACGACGTCGCCTTGTGTCAGGTGATTCAGATGATGGCGGTGACGTGGTGGTTGCATCTTCAGCGGTCACGGCTGCTAAGCGTTCGCGCCGCATCTCGTCGGCGGACAATGGATCGATGTCGCTGCGAATCAGCCCACGCAGCACACGCTCTGTGTCCATTGACGAGAGTCCCATTGGCAGGAAGCCCCGCGGTCGGCGTGCATTCCTGGCTGCTAGCGATGACGAAGACGAGAATGGCGGCGGTACTGGTGCTGGTCTTATTATGGTCAGCGAAGACGACGAGAACACTGAAGAGTATTACGTGGACAACTGGATGCACGTGCGCAAGGATCACGTTCTTCACTTCCTCAACACGGCCAAGGGCCAGAAGATGGCCACGGTGATGAAGGTCAGCTATGTCAAGCAAATGCGTAGCCGACGACCGTTCGCTTCCTGGGAAATGTTTGTGAGTACATTGAATATGATATAATTTATACTGGTGGCAGGTGTGATATCACGTTTGTACCTATTCCATTGGGGTAAAAGATTCCCCTGTTTTCTACTACGATACATATACTTTGAATGCTAGCCTCTCTTGGTTTCCATCAGCTTGCTTATTGTAAGTGTTGAATCTCTAACGAGGTACCCAGTTTATAATCTTTGTGTGTCGTTAGAGTTCTCTGTTCTGGAGATAGAAAACACGAGTGTGTGATGGCAGGGGTCATTAACTTTAAGACTCGTTATTGCATCAACTCTTTACAGTATTAAATTAAACATTATTCTTGGAAGAAATTTAAAATTTGGACTTCACGGAGAAATTCAAACTAATTTCCTATTCTTGGAAGAATTATGACAATCAGATGCTCTTCACCTTTCTATCAATGCGTGAATGAGTGAATATATGGAAGAGGGCTTACAGCTACACTGTACAACCTCTTGTGATAAAACAGTGTTGTCCCCTGTGCTTGCTTGTGTCTGTCTGCTTGTCTTATGTCTGCCCTATATCTGTGCTTGTGTGGGTCTGTCTGTCTGTCTATCTGTCTTATTCCCGCATTGTATCTGTGTTCAGCTTGAGCAGCTGGCTGATGCAAAGATACCTGAGGAGGTGAGGAATAGGAATGTTTAAAGCGAGTCTTTGTTGGCACGGCAATGGACAGAGAGTGGTCATTGCCGTGCGTGTATCGGCTGTTGTGCAATACTACATGTAGTATATGAACTGAATTGACAGTGGGTTGGAGAAATGAAGTTCTGGGTTTTTCAGCCAGGAACATTGCGCCATGAGACGATAACTACAATTTGCAACCAGGGGTGTAGCCAGCTTTGTGTGTACCGTACTGTCTTGTATAAAAGCCTGTTTTGAACACAAGCCTGATTTTCTAGATGCAACGTCGGCACATAAGCCTGGCTTTAGTGCTGCCATACATTGAAATACTCCTCATAAAATCAATGTTGGATGCTCTACAGAATGGCATTATTAGCACTGAGTTGTAGACTTGAACATGTCACTTGCACAGTTGTGATGGTCATGCCCTGCTCTTTTCAACTCTGTGCATCACGTGTCGGCATTCTTCTGTTGGGATTCTGGTTGTTTGCAGCGCATCATTCCGAAAGTGCACGTCCTTGTTGAAGACATCCTGGTCATGCGGACACTGATGGAGAAGTGTGACCGCGTGTCCAAGCGCTTGAAAAGCCTCTTCGATAACAGTGTAGGTGAAATGCTCTGTTGGGCACTGTCTGTCATTCAAAAATACTCTACATGATGAATTTTGCAATGCTTTATTTGCTCAATCTGCGGACAGATTTATTTATTTATGATGTATGATGGTTCAGAGTGTGGACAGGGATTATGTTAGGCTCTGGGTCCTAAGGCAAATATTCTAATTGAGATTCTACACTAGTATGTTGTGTGTATGTGGCTACATGGGATTATACGAAGTGGACTAAGGCGGTGTGCTGTCTTGTCCTGTTTTCTTGTTCTCAGGGTAGAGCCTCACACCTTCTTCCCCAGCCTAAGAATCTCAATACCAAGTAAGGGACTGTCTTGTAGACTTGGAAACAGAAGAATAGTTCTGTCTTTGCAACAATAGTCTTCACCTCTGAAAATGTACATACATATCGCTCGCCTAAAGCCTGTGAAAATATGAAGTAAAACTGTCTCTACTCCGAAGTTTCATGGAACAATGCTATCATCAAGAGACTGCCTGTGTGTGTGTGTGTGTGTGTGTGTGTGTGTTTCAGTTTATCTCGCTCCGTCTCTTTCTCTCTCTCTTTCTCTCTCTCTCTCTCTCTCTCTCTCTCTCTCTCTCTCTCTCTCTCTCTCTCTCTCTCTCTCTCTCTCTCTCTCTCTATCTATCTATCTCTATCTATCTATCTCTCTCTATCTATCTATCTATCTATCTATCTACCTATCTCTATCTCTCTATCTCTCTCTCTCCCTCTCACACACACACACACACACACACACACACACACACACACACACACACACACACACACACACACACACACACACACACACACACACACACACACACACACACACACACACACACACACACACACACAAACACATACACATGCACATACACATGCACATACACACACGTCTATACATCCATTTACTTTTTCACTGGGTCTTTTTGTTGAATATCTGGACACGTGCTCATGAATAGTTTGATTTATTCCCGTAGCTATGCAGAAGACGTTACTTCAGTAATGTCTGGCGCTTGCCAGGGTCCACACAGCTTTAATTTGGTATTTGTTTGTTTGTGTGTTTGTGTCACGCCTGGCGCTATCCGTATCTGACGGCAAAAAAGCATAGGATGTTATACATTTTTCAATTCTCTTTTTTTTTCAGGCATATCCTGGGATTCGAACCCGCACTATCGCCCTACATGCATTCCCCCATACACTTCGCATTCATACCCATTCTTCCAAGTTGCTTCACGTTATAATCTTGCGTTTGAAAGCCCTATTTGAATATTGCGGGCAGCTGTATGTGGCCAGCTGTGTTTGATGGTACGGTACGGTACGGGAGACGGTGTCGTATTACCCTCGATCGTACCTGTCCCGTACCTATCCCCTACCGTACAGTGCCATCAAAGACGGCTGGCCACAATGCATATTCAAATAGGGCTTTCAAATGCAAGATCACAATGTGAAACAACTTGGAAGAATTAGTATGTATGCGAAGTGTATCGGGGGATGCATGCAGGTCGCGCGAAAGTGCGGGTTCGAATCCCAGGTTATGTCTTAAAAAAAAGGATTTTTTTAAAGAATTTATAACATCCCTCACGGCTGTCAAGAAGCGGCAACTTAGAAAGATGGCGTCGGTTCGAGATGGCATGGTAACCGCGCACGTGCCGTGCACGCGTGGTCCGTGACTTGCTCATGTATGCACGCAAATGCAAGTCACAAACTCACAAAGATCGTCTTTGCATTTGGAGAAAATATCTTCGACTCTCTTTGGAGGTTGGCGAGGTTTGCCTAATCTTTACTTGATTGCGATGCCGGTATGTCCTGTCAATAATTAGAACAAAGAGAGCTGATGATCGCTTCATTGCTGAGCAGAAGTAACAATCAACTCTCCTCATGTCCTCAGTGCGAAAGGCAGACGACTGCAGTTCCACAACGCTCATTTCACGATGATGGAAACAATAATCGTGTACTAGTACACACTTGGACCATTTGGTCATCCCTATTCTAGCCGCTAGTCCGTCCAGCATGCAGATATTGACTATTACGATAAGGACAACTGCGTGAACGAGGGCTCGCCCAGCAAATACAATTCAAGTCGTGACTCCAGTCAAGAATTAGGGTCTTTACTCGAGAACTTCACAAATACAGGCCAAGGCACCCCACAAAACTGATAGATGGCATGAACGAAAGACAAATAGGCTAGACAAAGTGTCCCAAGTGATTGAAAACAGCAGATCTACCAAATAAGACAGCTACAAGTGCCTAAACAACAATTCCCATACAGTAGAGAGAAGTATCAGGCAGAATGAAAGCCTTGGAAGTGCACAAATACAGCCACGACCGCCACAAAAATTGGACGACCGCCACAAAAAAATTCTCATTGCTCTACCTCCTTGAAGGGTGAAAGTTACCAGTTATCCTATAGCGATGTCAGTTTATGCCTGTTGGAACCCCCCCCCCCCCCCCCCCCCCACAGCCCGCACGAAATACCTTTCAAATAATTCCAGGATGCAATTGCAGCTCCAGACAGGAGGAAGAAGAACACCGTGAAAAATAACGGCAACGATGCCCAAACTCTCGGGAAACGGCTGAAGTCTTCCTGAAGATGTTAACATTGAATAGCCATCGATTACCAGCGTGGTTTGGTGACTTTAGAACTGTTTTGGGACTTAGAACGAAGCGATATCTCAAATTTGATGGAATTGTTACCTGTCAAATGCGTGGGCGAGCAGGCCAGCTGACTGGTTATGCATGAGCATGCATTGATTTTTCATGGTTCACATGCAGAAAACTAAGTTGCCGCGATCCAAGTGCAGCTAACAGCCGTGCCCTATGCTTTTTTTTTGTCTAGGTCATCAAGGCAAAAAAGCATAGCGTAGGGCCCTGAGCTTCCAAGCTCTCTCGTTTTACACTCATGCCTCCATTATCTGGACCCCGAAGTTATGGCCACTTCGGTCTACCGGGCACCCTTTGGGAGAGTTCGAGTGGAAATATTACTACTCTTTGTCACTTTTTTGTGGAACTAGTGACGGCATATGTCAAATTTGTTGCCTTTCCCCATCAAAATGTATGTGTTTCTGAGTTACGAACATTTCAAAGTTACGGGCAGTGCCCGGTCCCGGACTACCCGGATAAGCGAGGTATGAGTGTAGTTGTTTCTCACCTGCATCTACCGTAAAGTCTTGTATAAAAGCCGCAGCTTCTATGACTTTCTTGGTGAAATTTTGACGGCTTCTATATGAGACAGGCTTCTATACAAGACAGGTATTTCTATGTATGTCAACACTAACACCAGGCTTATGTGTGATTTGATGGGCCCAAAATTACGGCTTCTATTCGAGGGCGGCTTCTATTCAAGTGCGGCTTTTATACAAGACTTTACGGTAATTGGTAGATTCACATACTTACAATTCCTTGTGTTTCACTTCTCCAACTGCTGTTGCTGCTGTGTATGTTTTGGCTATGTCTTCATTCATCCACTAGTATGACATTGACAACGTACCAGCGGATTGGCTTAACGTGGATGGTGCAGCTATACAAAGAGGAGGTCAATGGTATTTTGGCTGATGAAATGGTTAGTGCGCCCATGCAAAGCTACAGACACACACACACACACACATGCACACCTTTGCCGTTGACCCCCCATCTCCAGTGGAGATGATAGGCTACTGAGTTGGGCAGTACTTGAGGTGACGCTTCAAATCGCCACTTCTTCTAAACGCTCTGCCGCATGCGCAGTGAAAGTCCTTCGGTGCCGGGAGAGGAAGACGATGTTGATGGACCCGCCTGCGCCATTCCGGGCTATCTTGTGCGAGCCGGTACCACTCGGACTCCGGAATATCCAGTAAGCGCGGATCACCGACAATCGTGTCTCGCCAACGCTTCTTTGGCCCATGCCGTGCACACACATACACAAACACACACACACACACACACACTTGTATTCTGCTAGACTACAGTTCTGATGCTGCTCGTCCATCCACTAATACGTGCTCTTGTCTTGTGTGCTTGTGTTCCGCAGGGCCTTGGTAAGACTGTGCAAGCTATAGCGTACCTTGCACAGCTCATGTGCAACAAAGTGGCTGGCCCATACTTAATAGCCGTGCCTAGCTCCACCATTGGTAAGCCATTTCTATGCTTTTGCTGTTTCTTGTAGCGTCCATTAGTTATGGGCCTAATCCTGTCAGTCCTTCCAGTATGGAATGGACTGCTAACAGGCACTAATTTTAGGGTTCACGGATTGGCATGCTAGCGTCGCCAGCTACATCATGCACGTGACAGGGGCGTGCATAATACTGTCCCACACAATCGGTCAGTGCTCAAATCGCATTTTCCCATCAATATCACTCACTTTCAACTCTACGGGATTCATTACGGTTGGCTCAAACTGCCTGAATTTTTGAATCCACACGCACGAAAGACGTTCCAAGACTTCCACCGTTCGTATTTTTTCAAACGAGTTCCGGGTTTTCCAGTAACTTTGGCCAAAGTTCGGCTAAAAAAACAGGGGGAGCCGTTGCGTTTCCGTAAAATACTGAACGGTAGAAGGATAGCCAAGGTCGAGAGCAAAACAACAAGCCATTATTTGTCAAAATCGAACAAGAAACGGCTCAGCGCATCTATTTTCCGTGCACGCGCGCGCGTACTTTGGCCGACAAGGTGTGGAGAATTTCTGAAGAAGAAGAAAAACAAGAGCAGCAGCGCTCGGAACAGCCGTGCTGGATACTTCCAATCCCGACGATGGAGCGTGTTGGCTGTCGTGAGCTGCTGAAACGACCATGACATTTCTTTTTCTTTGTATACCCTACATATCTTGACGTGCCCTAGCTCAGTTTCGGCCTCTTTACAGGAAGAATATTTTCTTCCATGGCATCAGCGGCCAAACAGCAAGAAGAGCAACAGATCGAGATTTGCAGGGCAAACAAAGGATGCGTGCAGCTACATCTAGTCAGGTTCGATGCAGCTGCGCTTTGCCAGAACCTCAGCAGATAAGAAAAGACGACAGAGTGTCTCAGATGGAACTGGATCTTTCGCCAAGACCGCCACCGCTGCCATCATCAAGTCCAGGTCAGTCAGAAAAATGCAAAGCCCGAGTGAAGTGAAGCCACTGAAGCCAAGGAAAAATTCGAAAAGTACGCTCTCCGGCTAGACTTCGAGTCGATATTTTTTTACTTCGATAGGCGCTGTCGCGGCCTGTACAGGCTGTAGCGCGCGTCCATAATCCAAAATGGAGGCGCACGTGACGGGTGCTTTTAGTGGCAAGCCGTGAACCCTAAATTTCGTACATAAAGAAGATTGAGTTCGGTGGATTTTCGTAGTTGCAACACGAGTTCAGTGGCCTCTTTCAGTAAGGGGTCATCGCTGAGGTTGTTTCTCATTTCTGAAACGAACATGCATGTGCAGCACCATGGATTCATGTACAACATGTACAGTATCGGTCGACTTGCAATCCCCCCCCCCCCCCCACCCAATGAACCATGTTCATTTCAGCGACGACCAAACCTTTCCAGCAACCCCAAAGGCAAAGCTAAGTAAACACCGGTTTCATTTGTCTTTGTGTGTATGTGCATGCGTCTGCGCTCGTGTGTGTTCTATGCTTGATGCTGATAGAGAACTGGGAGCGAGAGATTGCACTCTGGTGTCCGGACATGAACGACAAGTTGCTGAGTTACAGAGGTGAGTATGGTAGCTGGAACTATGCCAAGTGTACTGCGGTGCTACAGTGTTGGCCGAAGAAATCCAACCTCATGAATAAAATAACACCGGGCACTGCGCAGCCCTAGCACTACACACGGTGGTCTGTGCACTCGAACTCGGCGCTACTTTATTCATGAGGTTGGATTGGATTTCTCTGGCCAGCACTGTAGTATTGTTCTGAACATTGCAGAATGGAAGTCTAGTTTCTAGTTGTTGATAACTCTTGATTGCATGTTCTGCCCACAGGTTCACAGCCCGAGCGCTTGGGACTTCAAGAAGAGCTTCGTGCCAACCCTGGCTACTACCAAGTGGTCCTGACAAGGTCTGCAAGTCAGTCTGTGCTTGTTGTTTCTGTTCGTGAAATGTGCGTGACTTGTTTTCCGTCATTTTGCATCTATATGTGCTTGCCTCGTTTTTGCCTTCTTCGTGGCGTGTGACTGAGTGACGCAAGGTTAACACTCTGTGCGCTGCAGTTTGAGGTCCATGTACATGAACGCCTTGTTACTGTCTAAGTCACATAACTGAATGTATTGTTGGAGGCACTCGCATTTTGACTCACCCTACCCACGTGCAATCCCAACATAGGGGCACTTCCCCTTTACACACGTTGATCCATGTGTCTCCTTTGCCCGTGGGCTGGAAGTGCAGGTCTCCGCTGTCCAGATAGAATACTGTTCTTTCAATTTACTTCTTTCTGTGCTCAGCTATACAACTTGCACTGGCAATTACGACCGCAAGTTTCTGCGTCATTGTAACTTCACGGTGTGCGTTCTGGACGAGGGGCACATGCTCAAGAATATGGTCTCCCAGCGCTATGCGTACATGTCCCGTATCTGTGTAAGTTGCCCTGCCTGAGAAGGCCAGGGTGCTCATGGCACAAATGTGTAATTTGTGCTCCGTGTGTGTGCAAGCGTTTCTGCACTTTGAATTTAGCTGTGTGGGATGCCATGTGCAGACTGGTGACTTGTGATCTTTGACTTTGGCACGGAGTGGTGGTAGACCGCAGTGCAGTGAGAAAACCTATCGGCACAGCACTGTGCATGTGCCGTAGCGACGCGCATTTAACCCTTTATTGGCCGGCCCATACATTGATCGAACACCGATGTTCGATGGGGTAGGTATTTTGAAATTATCGTAACTTGGTCAAATCTCGGTCTTTCGGAGAGATCAAAATATGTAGGTCGAAGAGAAAACTCTCAGCTGTCGCCTCGAACAATTTTCGAAGCGATACAAAGAGCGGTTCTTGAGTTATAGCACTCGAAATGTTGGTCCCGGGAAATTTGCGCTCAGAGTGCGATGCCTGGGTCAACGACCGGGATTTTCCCTGCTTACGTCACCTGTTGACAAGGCTACACCGATTCAACTTCAAAAGCTGGTTCCCGGGAGTCTCTACGAAAAACTTTGAGTTTGATACGAGCAACAGGAGTGAAATGGTGGATAGAGATAGATCTTGAGCGTGAGCCCAGCGCTGGTGGGCCTTCGCTGGCTTGCAGAGCTGGGCCAGTGCATCCCGTGGAGTCGAGTGTACGCTCATTGCGCTCCTCTCACCAAGGCCTTTCCAGGATGCCCAAGATCGTGGAATTTGTCCAGTGCAAACTAAAGTTACGTCCAATTTAGGTACAGGTTTGGCGATTGCGTGGGCTTGTTTGTATTTTAATCGGCCAATAAAGGGTTAAGTGCATGTGCCTATATCCGGGCATCAGCGCACCCTCACAGATAAGCGCATGGGTCTTTATGTGCGTCACTATGGTACCTTTACTCTCTGTCAGCGATTCCGATCACTGTCACTCTGACCGTGTCACTGTGTTCACTGTGTTCTCTGTGTTCTTTCCCGTGTGTGCGGCGGCGCGTAGCCAACAAGACGTCTCTTGCTGACCGGCACCCCGCTACAGAACAACCTCACGGAGCTGCTCTCTCTTCTCCACTTCACAATGCCCGACATCTTCAGTCCGACTCAGGAGTGCATTCGCAGGCTATTCTCGACGGCATCCGGAAAGGTACAGTCACTGCTGAAGTGTGTTTCTTAGCTGCCGGACTAATGGATACTAATAGTACAGCCGTGAAAAATTAGGCCAACTCTATGCATGGCATATTATCTTCTGATCTTATCCCATGGTCCCTGTAGTGAGTAGTTCTCATACATGCTTGGTGTGCATGGTGTATACATGCTTGATGTGTATGGTGTAACCTGCAAAGAACCATGCAGTGTTTTACCGTGTGTACGCCACACGCCAGCCCGTGTTTGTTTGTAGCATGAGGGTCACATCAAACTGGGAGATGGCAATGTTGTCAATATATATAATTTTTACGTTGGATTTCAATCATTTGTCATGCACCACTGTTACGTGTAGACTGCTCAAGAGGGGGGTCACATCAAACTGAGAGATGGCAATGTTGTCAATATAATTTTTACATTTGATTTCAATCCTTTGCCATGCACCACTGTAGACTGCTCAAGACGAGGGTGATGGCAGCGTGGATAGTGACGATGTGGACAAGATTGCGCGCACTGCTCACCACATCATGCAGCCGTTTGTCTTGCGCCGGCTGAAGGCTGATGTAAGGCTTGTGTGTGTGTGGGGGGGGGGGGGATCAGGGAGTGGTGTGTTTATTAACACTTCTACAGGTTATGTGGTATGAAATGAGACTAAATAATGTTGTGTACGAGTTGGTGGTAGTGACGTCGGCGGTAATACACAGAAAGTTGGTTGCTCGCAGCATCTGGGCTGGCTATTTTCATGCCGACTTGACATTGACTGACTCACAACTGCCATGCAGAGCACACAAGAAGCCGATTGTGGCGGCAAGAAACGGGAGCATCCGTCGAAAAATATTCTCGGAGACAAAAAAAAGTGTGATAACACTGCAGAACAAACTTCACGCTCTTTACAAACAGCGTTTTTGAAAGTTATCTGGCAGTGTGCCTAGTCGACTGTTCTATGGGTGTCTCGTGTGCAGGCGCGAGTCAGTCAGGTCAAGTCAGCGTGGAAAGCGCAAGCTCGAACGTTGCGAACAACCGTCTTAAAATGATGAGTCTTGATTCCTAGTACACTGTAGTTCCTCATTTGCCAACTTGCATGGTATAACTTCAGCAAAATCATAGCTTCCTGTATCGCTTTTGGCTGTTCATCATCATAGGCAACACTCAACCATTTCCACTGGTCTTCCTGTTTAGATCTTTGCTAGGCTTTGGAACTGGGAGTAGTAAAGTACCGGCAGTTTACTACTCCCTACTCTGGACACATGCTCAGCTGCTTGCGTCAGTTTGTACACCTGGTGTCTATCTACAATCTATGTCTTACTACTGAGTTCCTAGTACAGTCGTCCCTCTCTAATCCGGCACTTGTTTATCCGGAACCCTTGCCAACCGGCGCACTTTCTGACGAAACCGATTTTTTTCGTTCAATTCCTACATCTTAATCCGGCACTTGAATTCCGCCTCCGGCAGTGACTTTTTGAAACGAATCGCTCAAACTGCACGTAGTTTGATTTCATAATCCGGCAGTCGTAAATCGCGTACCGTACAGGTGCACTCCTTGCCAGGCCAGGCTGCAGGCTAGGCAAGTCTGGTCAATGTTGTCCAGGAGACAACGGCAGTCAACCATACTTTCTTATTTTAGCAAGGAGTAGTGTCCTGCCAATTTTCAGTTGTGATTGTGTGCGTGTGTGTGCAAGAGTACATATGAACATGTTATCTGTTTTACTTTATCACTGTGTATATTCCCGGAGAACAATTGAGAATATAAAGCCGTGCACCAAATACTTGGGTCGACACGGAAAAACCCTGCGTTTTGACGTACATATGATACATGCATGCAATTGGGTAGGGCCGGGTCAGAGGGCAGGATTTCTTAATCCAGCACCCTCGTTAATCCAGCAGAAAACGCTGTAGCAAAAGGTGCCGGATTAGAGAGGGACGACTGTACTACTAGGTTTAGCATGTTGCTTTTCAGGTAGTGTTGGTGACCCCTTTTTTGTTTACACGGATGGTTGGACGTGGACGAGTTGTCGGGAGGAGGCACGTGCCTAAAATCAGGAGTTCATTTAAAAAATTGTGTTCATGGAAATGATGGCAATGATTTGAAAGGCGTGTACGTTTTTGATTGCTGTTTGGCAACGCACTCCTGGCATAGTGTTGCTTGTGGTGA